>NW_016690281.1:1894401-1926115 GCF_001604755.1 Lepidothrix coronata
CCCCACAGAGCAGAGCTCAGTGCCTGCTCCTCCTCTTCCCCTCAGGAGGAAGTTGGAACTGCAGTGAGGTCTCCCCTCAGTCTCCTCTTCTCCAGCTGAACACACCAAGTGCCCTCAGTGTCCTCACACGGCTTCCAATCCAGGCCCTTCCCCACGTTCACAGCCCTCCCTGCTGCCTTCCACACCCTGTCCTTTTTCAGGCTCGCAGGATCTCCAACGGGGTCTGCAGGAGAAGACACCACAACCGACAGGCCCAACACCAGCAGAGGAACCACCTTCCCAGAGCCCGCCCTGCCCTTCCCGCTTCCCTGACACCACCAGGGCCGCTGTGGGATCAGCGGGAAATCGAAACCCCACAGCTGGTGGGGCCACCTGCCCCCGCAGCCCCAGCACCCCTCAGCCCTCCCCGGGGACGGCATCCAGCTGTGGAGGGGCCGGGGTGGCTGGCGCGGGGTCAGCCAGGGAGCCGAGGGGCTGCAGGCCCAGCGCCGCGGGATTAGGGCGGGAATCCGGGCCGGGGGGGACACGGCATCGGGGCAACAACTGCGGGCGCCCTTCCCCTTCCCAGGGAATCTGCCAGCCCGGGCTGTCTGGGATCCAGCCCCTGTGTGTCGGATCAGCACAGCTGGATCTGCGCCGCCGCTAATCCATGTGCACGACACGCCAGCTGCCCGCAGAGGGGCCGGGATGGGGCCATGGGATGGCCTGGAGACCCCCCTGAGTCCTCTGACCTGCAGGAGGAAGTCCATGGAGGCCTCTGGGGCCCTGGTCTCCAGCTCTGCTTGTTCCTGCTCCTCCTCACCCCTCCCTTTGTCCATCCCTGGCACGGTGCCTCGGACAGAGCAGTTGCAATAGGTCCATAAATCCTCTGCTCTCCTCTTGGGTCTGTGTTTGCCATGCTGGAGGTAGTGATGCTTCATCATCCTCGTCACCAGCCCTGGCTGCATCCCTCCAGTCCACAGCACAGAATCACAGAACATGCTGGGTTGGAAGGGACCCACAGGAATCATCGACTCATACTCCTAGCCCTGCACAGAACCATCCCCAAGAGTCACACCCTGTGCCCCAGAGGACCATCCAAACCCTCCTGGAGCTCTGGCAGCCTTGGGGCTGTGCCCACTGCCCTGGGGAGCCTGGGCAGTGCCCAACTGAGGGAAGAACCTTTTCCTGAGATCCAACCTGACCCTGCCCAGACACAACTCCAGGTCATTCCCTGGGTGCTGTCCCTGGTCCCCCCAGAGCAGAGCTCAGTCCCTGCCCCTCCTGAGGAAGCTGTACCTGCAGTGAGCTCTCCCCTCAAGCAGCTCCAACGGCTTCAGCCTCAAAACCACTGTCGTTCTTCCCATAGCACTTTGAGATCTTCTAAAAACACAGTGCAAGACACATTTCTCCCCCCACCCCCTCCCATTTCTGGGGTAATTAGTCCCTGTGAGTGAATTCCCAGCCGGCGGGACGGGCAGATGGATCCCAGATCCATCGCCCACACCGGATGAGGATCCTGCGGCAGCGCCGCGCGCTCGGCTCCGGAACACGCAGCATGTTTGCCTCTGATTAGGGTTGCTTTTGCTTTCCAGCTTTCTGTCACCACACTATTGTTTTATAACTTGATACCTAATTTATTTCAGTGACAACAAATAATTTGGCAAGTGCTCCCCATCCTTGTTCTGGCAGAATTCTGCTCTAGGATTGATAAAGCTGTTAAGCCGGGGAGGGAGGGGGTGGGTGTTGTTTTGTGTTGTTGGTTTGGGGTTGGGTTTGGGTGGTTTTTTTGGGGTAGAAACTTCAAGACATCAAGGAAATTTTTGAAAAAGTACCACTGACACCCCTGCCTTCCCTTCAGAGCTGTCAGTCAAGGGAGAGGCTGCCATGCCAAAAATGTGTGGTGACAGAGGGGTGGGGAACACCCAGAGCTGAGCCTGGCAGGGCTGGGAGCCACTGCATCCCTCTGCCCTTCCCAAGGCCATCCTGCTCCTCCCTGCTCAGCCAGGTGCTCCCTGCCCTCCTCCCAGGTGCCCTGGCCAGGAGGAGGCAAATCCCTTATTCCCAAGCAGGACTGGCTGCAATCCTTGTCTTTAAGAGGCTGGTGCATCCCTTAAAGGGGTTCCCAGGGGTCTTACGAACTCAAGCGAAGTCACAGGAGATACCCAAGATCCCACCAGGTGGATCAAGCTGAAAGCTGGTGGCAATTCCAGAGGTGTTTTTCCAAGCATGACCTGAAGTGATTCCCTGAAGCTCAGTTGGTGCCTCAGCAAGAGGTGTAGCCTCCAGCCCCCAAATCCCTTCTTCCCCAAACCTCTGTTGTCCTCTTCCTGCACGCAGGGTGGAATTACCACTGCAGCTTCCCAGCTGAGTGGGGTTGGATCTGGAGTCCTTCTGCCTTCCTGGGCGCCCCAAAGGAGGCTGTTCCCCAGCCTGCTCCATGGAAACACGGCAGCCTCACTCCCACTGACTCATCCCAGAGAACATGCAAGTGCACTGGATATTAGGAGGAAATCCTTCCCTGGGAGGGTGGAAAGGCCCTGGCACAGGTTGCCCAGAGAAGCTGGGGCTGCCCCATCCCTGGAAGTGTCCAAGGCCAGGCTAGAGCAACCTGGTTTGTGGAAGGTGTCCCTGCCATGGTAGGAGATGGCACTGGATGGGCTTTAATGTCCCTTCCAGCCCAAACCATTTCATAATTTTATGAAGCAACTCCAGGGTTAAATCCAGCTCCCCACAAAAGACTGGCATCAATGTCTGCTGCAGGCAGCTGTATCCTTTATGTTCTCCATGGGTCAGAGCAGAGCCCTGGAGGGCACAGAAATAAAGTTTATAAGAGAACTTCTCTCCTTCCTACGAGAGCCACAGCTCTGACCTTATCCTGCCTCACCTCCAGCCATACCACTCTGTTCAGCCTGCACATACACTGATGGTCTGCAGAGATTCCCCCTCCTCTGGAAAAACACACTCCTCCTTTCTTCTGGGGTCCTGGGGAAGCTCGAGCCTTATTCCGTGTTCCGATAAGTAAAAACAAAGAGCCAAAGTGGAGCAAAACCAGATGCATCGATTAAACAAACACGAACTCGAGGGTCCCTGCGCGTCCCCAACGTGGAGTTGGCTCTGATTTATCAAGACACATTCAGCTCGGGAAAGAATGAGGCCAAATATCTCGAAATCTCTGCTCTCAGGAGCCCACAACACTCGGCTTTTCTGTGCTGGCTCGTGGGCAGGCGAAGAGCTGCCCCACCACACTTCCCTGGAACAGCCCCTCCTTGTCCTCGCTGGAACACGAGCCCGCGGCCAGGGACCCGAGTGGGGCACGCAGATGGCACTGCCACCCGGCAGGAACCAGTTTCCTCGCACAGGATCACACCTCTGGAGCGCTGCTTTTCTTTTTAACTCCCAAAATAAAGTGACAAACGGCCGGGGAGGGACACGGGAGGGAGGAGGGCAGAGCGGGGAGCAGGAGCTGGGAGGGTGCAGAGCAGGGGATCTGCTCTGGGATTCACAGCCTGTTGCTTCAAATTTGAAAAGTTATCCCTAGGGGACACTTGAAGGGGATGAATGCTAAGGGAAAGATGGTTCACAGGCCAATTCTAATAGTTCTGATTAAGCCAATCTCCTGCTGAGGCCGAAAAGAGTTCACTCCTCCATCTTACTAAGTCTTCCAGTATATAAGAGCTCACTCCTCCTTTCCATACCCACTGGGAAAAGCTCCAGAAATTCGGGGTTAGACTCCACCAGAGGAGTTTTAAGTTAGAAAAATCATTCTCACTGGGGGGGGGGGTTAAACACTGGGAGAAACCACCTGGGCTGGAAGTGGAGTCATCCATCCCCCTGGAAGCTTCTGCAGGCCAGGTTTGAACCCCAGGCACCACCTGGGAGCTGCTGCTCCACCCTGGGGCAGGAGATGGATGGGATGACCTCGACAGGTCCCTCCCAGCCTTGTTCTCCATCATTCAGAGAGAACAACCCCCAGTTTGCCGTGGGATGTTGTTTCAGGAATCCTTCATCCAGCAGATGATCCGGCTCTGCTGATCCCGGTGTTGGGATGCCACCGGTGGACTCTGGCGTGTGGTTTCCTTCCCTGGAGTTAACCCTTGTTTAAATCCACATCAGAAACCACTCAGGCCCTGCAGAGCCTTGGTCTGGAGCCCTAAACTGGGCTTTATTTTTAAGCCACTAATGCAAAGCTCAGGGGCTGCCATCTGAGTCTGGGATTTGTTGTGCAAGTGGAGCATCTGGCAAAGCCCAAAATACCACAACGAGCTGGAAAGGCCCTTTCTCCATTGGCAGTGCCCAAGGTAGGGGTGTTTTCTTTTTGTTACTGAGCAGGGTAAATCCATGGGATAAATTAAGCTGTGGCTGCTTCTGGCTCAGACCGTCCCTGCCATTGTTGGCTGGAGAAACCTCGAGATTTCTTGGGCAATAAAAAGATTGACTGCCACCTCCAGATCTTGCTGCATGAAATCAGTGGTTTCTGCTCACAACAGGGCTTTTTTCAGTGCTGGTTTTTTCCCCCCTGATACAGCTGCTGCCAGGCCTGTTGTTAAGGCAGTAGTTCATATTTAAATGCACCCTGATAACGGGGAAGGCTCAGCTCCCTGCATACACCTTGTGTTTGAATTTCAGCGATCCCTGAGCCTGCTCCCTCTCTCACTCCTGCCATTCTCGGGGTTTACTCCCAGGCAGAGCTAATAATTGCAGTTTCATCTGGAAGGGAAGGCATCTGAGTGCAATAATGAGCATTTGATGGAAGGAGAATACCAGTCAGGCCGAGGTCATAAAAATACCATATTCCAACCCAGCTGTTTATCCATTTCCTCCAGTGCTCATCATCCCAGTCTGCTGGCTGAGCTGCTTCCTCTCTCTTTGAAGGAAGAGGGTGACCAGGCAACCCAAAAGCAATCAAGCCCTAAAGTGAATGCAAAAGGTTCCCAGCTGAAATTGGGAAAATTGAATTTTTTCTTGCAAGTGCAGCCTCGAGTTGATTTAAGGCAGGATGAGGCAGAGGAACTGGCACTTGGGAGGGTGTGAAATTAGAGGCCATGTCTAATTGCAACAATTTTGCCTGTTCAGGCTGAGAGCAAATTGAGATGTTTTCAAACTAAAGGTTCTCTGACCCTGATAAGGGAAGTCATAATTAGGTGGGGTCCTCCTCAATTAGCTCCAAACTTCACTTGACCTCGAGGTGGTTAATTAGGGGCTGTCAGCCCAGTCAGGTTCCTCCTGTAAAGTGGTTTTTAGCTGTGCCTGAGATGGCTACAAAGCTCAGGGCCGGTTTGCCTGGCGTGGGGGCAGTTTGGGGTCGTGCTGTGGCCACAGGGATGCTGAGGATGCAGTTCCAAGGCTCCAGCTGGGATGGACACGATCCTGGGCTCGGGGAAGGTGGTGCATCCCAAGGTTGGATGGATTTATAACCTTCTGGGTCTATCCCGATGGTCTTTTTTATTTCTGGAGGGTGCAGAGGAAGGACCAAATGTGCCATCCCTCCCTTCTTCCCTCTCATCTTGCTCCATGACCAGGAATTTCCACGCTGCTCCTTAGGCAAGGGGTGCTTTGGAGTCCCCTGAACAATCATCGGGAAGGAAGACAAAATAACCATTTTAAATGAAAATAGTCACAAGTGGGGAGTCGCTGTGCTGGGACATAATTCCCCTCAGACTGCCTGTCTTGGAGCTGTTTGCCAGTTCCTCCAGCATGTAATCTTCCCATTTCCTACAGCCCAGCTCTTTTTTGCACACTTATAATTAGCTGTGTTTTTTCTCCTCTCTCTCCCTGACCTCAGGCTCCAGCCTTGCAGCTTCTCAAAGTGGCTCACGTCTCATTAATTAGATTTTTTTTTTTTTTTATGATTCCCCTGTCCTGCCCAGGGGGGGTGAGGAAGGTGATTACACAGAGTTTCAGAGGGAAACGTTTTGTCTGCGGTGTCCTGGAGGAGTTTGGGAAGGAGATGGGGGCCAGGAGAGAGTTGGGGATGGGATGTGTCCGGTGGCACCAGGAGGAGGGGGTGGTTGGAGGGAATGCCATGGGAATGGTGGTGTCTTGGAGCAGATTTTCCCTGCACAGCTCAAGGCTTGGCTTCCCCAAGAACAAACCCCGAGCAGAGGCGGTTTCCCCTTCCCTGCTTGGGGGATTTGACATGATTACATACATTAACCCGTGGCTTTTCCCTTGTAATTGCTGCTTACTTCCTATAAATATGTGTGTGTGTGTGGATATACACACTCACACACAGATAAATATAAGTATAAATATATATATACACACAGCTATGCATGGATGTGTCTGTGTATAGGGATATACAGAAATACACATAATATTACTGAGTTTATCACACTTTAAAGCAGGTCCCATCGAACACCAGCTACTACAGGGGCTCTGAAAACATGCACTGGGTGGTCTGGGGAATGGAACAATATTTATCTGCCTATTTCTTATCTATTTACTTCAGTATCTGAGCTCCAGCAGCCCCTGGGTCGTGGATAGTCACGACCCAACGTTGTCTCGTGGGTGCCTGGGGGGAGAAAAGGGATGAAAGCTCAAACAACCCTCATTTCCTGAGGAACTGATGCCCAAGTTTCCCCTGGTTTGTGCACGAGGCGCTGTGGGATTCATGCCAGGTTACAAAGAACCAGGATTTTCAAGATTTGGAGGTGACTGCCTCTGCTTTGTATTTTTTTCGCTCACATAAAATACACATTGTAAGGAGGTGCCAGGAAAATTATGGATTGGTGTGTTATGGAGGGCAAGGACCACGTTTAGGTGATGCTTGTTGTGTATCTTCCCTGAAAGAGGGGATGGAAACATGTTTGTTCTCCTGGCTGGGTCAGAAGGTGCCTGCTGGGCTCGGTGGAGGTGACAAGGACAAGATGTGGCCCCAGTTCACACATCAAGCAAAGAGACCAGTGACCTCTGTTTGCTTTGCCCTGCTCAGTGTTATGCAAATCTTTGTGAGAAAAGGGCTGAAAATATGATTAGCTTCTGATTTAATAACATCCCATTTTCTGCTGGCTGAAAGTGGAGCGGGGACATGAAAAGACAATTACTTCTGATTGTTCAAATTTGTCTGCACTGGTTTTGTATTACAATAATTCAGTTCTTCAGGAGTTCTACAGCTCATTCACAGGGGCAAGAATGGATTTGGTTCTGACCCCTTTTAGCATGATTTAGTTTCTGGTTCTGAGATTTTTTTGTCTTCTTTATTTCTATTTTCTCTGAAACAGTGGAAACAGGCAGGGCCCAGCCAGGAACAGGATGTTGAGCAAAGCCCTTCTGCTCCTCGTGCTATTAAAATCTCCTGGCTGCCTGCTGGATAGATCATTTCTCCGTGCTCTGGATTAAACAAATGCTCTGATTTAGGGGGCAGGAACGACTTCTCTCAGGTCACAAGGGTGAGGACTCGGGAGCAGGCACAGGATCACTGTGGATTTCCCCCAGCAAATTCCCTGGGATCACAGGAAACCCAACATTAGTGATGCTCTGGCACATCACAATGGTGGGGTTGTGTCTCAGAAGGTTCTGGGAGGTTTCTGAGAGAGCAGTGGGTGGGACATTTTGGGAGTGGGTGCCCTGGGAACCTCCCTGGGCTAAAACCCTCTGGTTTTCCTGAAGGAACCAGGAGCTGGTGTAGGTGCTGAGGGTGGTCCATTGCAACCCTCTGTTCCCAAAGCTCATCTTCCTAAGCCACCCTGTTCCCTTTAGCATGACAAAGAAGGGTTTCCTGGGTGTCTCTTGCCTGATTTTCCCTAAATCCTGGACCTGGTGGTGCCTCCTGCCCTGCTGGGGCTCTGCCCAGCTCTGAGCTCCATTTTCCCCAGCAAACCTCAGAGACATTAAGCAGCAGAGCACAGTAAAACCTAAATTTGAGCTGTTCAGGTCCATGGGGGAATTGAACTCCTGCTAACTGTGAGTGCTGTACCTGGCACTGGTGCAGAGACTGCTCAGACATCACGTTAACCTGGCTGCAGCCAAAGGCTTTGCCCTTTCACTGGTGATAAAGAACTTTATCAGTTCATTACAGCAGAGCTTGGAGCCTTTCAAAGACGGGGCTTTTCCCTCCCTTACTTTTAAGAAAAAGCAGTAAAAAGGACAATTCAGGCTGGAGTTGAAGGAAGACCCCCAGATCTCCTGATTCAATCCGTGTCACAGGATCTCTCGGCAAGGAGTTTCTGGAGGGAGTTTTGAGTTCTGCACGTGATTTTGGCCACGGGGAGAAGGTCTGGATGACACTCAGGAGATTGCTGAGCTACCCTCTCATCCCAGAGCCAGGAGGAATGTTCCTGGCTAACACTGGAGCGTAGCAGGGAGTGAGGGAGAGGATCACAAATCAACCAGGCTTTTTGGGTGACCAAAAGCCATTCAAACTTCTTGAAGTGAATGCAGATTTCACAGCTGTCTCTGCTAAATGACTTACAGGATCCAAGCTTTCCTCTGGGTGGTCTTTTCCCCCAGTATCTCCTCTCTCCCTGTCACTCTGCCTGGCCCCCACTGAGCTGCAGCAGGACCCAGGACCGGGCAGGTCGTTCCTCTGACACAGAGTGTGGGGGCTGCTTTGGGATCTTTTCCTTGATTTATCTTATCGATACCAGTCTTGGAACAGGGACCGTCCTGGCTTCCAGAAACCTCAGCTCAAACTCACAGCCCGTTTCCCAAGCAGTTTTCCCAGGCTGGGAACTGAGGCTGACTGGAGCCTGTGCAGCCCACCCGCTTCTCACCACGGCCCTGCCTGATAATCCCTGCTCAGCTGCCCTGGACCTGCACAGGACTGGCTCTTTCCTTCTGTTAATCATCACAGAACCATGGAATGGGTTGGGTTGGAAGGCACCTTAAGGCTCATCTCATCTCCCACTATCCCAGGTTGCTCCAAGCCCCTTGAACACTAAGACCAGTGTTGCCTCCTGGTAGCCCAACAATCCAACAATAATTAAATAAAACACGACCAAAAATATTTATCCTACAGAATGAACTTTGTTTAAATACTGTTATATTTCATATATACCATAAAATAATGTTGTATTTCTGTTGCCACATCTCCAGGAGGACAGAAGGCCTTTCATTACTTATAAGAGAGATGGGGACAGAGTTTTTGGTAGGGCCTGTAGTGGCAGGAAAAGGGGTGATGGTTTTGTACTAAAGAAATGTAGATTCAGACTAGACAAAAGGAAAAAATGTATTAAAATGAGGGTGGGGAGACCCTGGCACAGAGAAGCTGTGGCTGCCCCATCCCTGCAAGTGTCCAAGGCCAGGTTGGACAGGGCTTGGAGCAACCTGGGCCAGTGGGAGGTGTCCCTGCCCACGGCAGGGGGTGGAACTGGATGGACTTTAAGGTCTTTTCCAACCCAAACTGGTCTGTGACTCTGTGATTTCAGAATCCTGAACACAGGAACCAGCTTTTCATGGAATATGGAAAAGGCTTCCAATGGGACTGTGCAGTTCGGAGAGGAGCAAAGTAAAAGGTGTTTTGGGGGGTGGGTGTGTACAAAGCATGGAAAGAAAGGCTTCTCCCACAGCCTTGGAGCATGTTTGATGGGATCTGCACTGGGCAGGGAGCTCTGGAGTCAGGGATCGGGACATGGCCCGGGATCAGCTTCCCCCCAGCCCAGCACATGCTTAAACTCCTGAACCGGGAGCGATTTCCATGGGCTGGTGTCGGGTGTCCAGCCCGGCCTCGCTTGGATGACAGGGAGACACGGAATCGTTTTCTCCAGCTCGAGAAAGCAGCAAAGTGCTGCTCACAGCAACACATTAGCACTTAAATCCCCTCATTCCTACGGAATGAAATGGATACTGATAATTATTAATGGGCAATAAAGTTGCAGACTGGAAAGGCAAAGTTCATCCAGCCACGGACAGATGAGTATTTACAAATATGTCAGCCCAGTGGAAAAATTCTGCTCAAATCCTGTTACTGATATTGGAGTAAATGTTCTTGGATGCTGTTGGAAGGAATTTTGTTTTAGGGAAAAACCTGGTGTCAGGAAAGTGAAATTATTCTGGGTATGGAAGGGTAAAAAAAAGTTGCTGCTTCTTTATGGTTTTTGAAATACAGTGGTTGAAACAGTGTTCTAAGAAGACTTTGGAATTCACTGAAATAACAATTTCCAAGTAGAAATGGAGACTTTTCCAGCTTTCCTTTTTTTCTTGTTAATAAATAAAACTTTTTAATTCAGAGCTTTTATTTTAAGTATTGGTAGGTTTTCTTGTAATATCTCTAAGCACAGCCATTTAGAAATTTCTGTACCAATTTTTTTTATTGTTCTGCCTTTGACTTTTTTTATTTATTTTATTATTTTGGGATTTTAAAATACCCCTTTGCTGGAATTCCTAATAAATTGAAATTAGTCACTGTAGCTGACAACTGCCCATGTGACAAGTCTGTGATGGGGCACAGTTATCGTGCTTTTCTCATGGGTTTATCCCCCTAGGTTTGTGTGGAGTCTGATCTGGAATTTGGTCCCCAGGAGCTAATTCCCGTGCAGTGCAACCTACTCCTCCCAGTTATTCCAGTACTGGATGGAAGAATGTTCCCAGCAGTGATGGATATTTAGTCTTTGGACAGGGATTGCCCAAGCAAATTTGAGGCCGTCAGGCTTAGTGAATAATTTCCTGATGGCACAACGTTATCCCAAGGAACCTGCTCTCCACCACTGCGGATATTTCAAGGTCAGGTATTGCCTGAGTTTTATTTAATTGCTGAAGTGGTTCCTTGGCAGGTGACACATTTCAGGCCACCACTGTGCCCCTGTGAGACAGGCAGCTGAGAAGGACATTTCCCATCTCCCAGGCCTTGCTGCCTTCCTTGGAAGGAAGCCGAGTTTTTGGATGGATTCCAGGGAGGTACCTCTCTGCTCCAGGGGGGTTGATGACCGAGCCTGACCCGTCCTGCCCGTGGCTGACAGGTAGTTATGGGCAGCAGAACAGGCAGATGGCTGAGAAAGGAAAACCTTTTTCAGCCTGGGATCAGTGTCCCCCGGCCAGCTGGCTGCCTGTGCTCCCTTCATCCCGACGACCTGGAAACGCGGGATAATTTATGTGTTCAGTGGACCAGAACCGACTCCGGGAGCCTTAAGGGTCTTCCATCATCCCAGGGATGAAATGGCTGATGCAGGTTTTAGAACTGACTGTCCAGAAAGCTCATGTGGCATCTGAAAACCTTGGATGAGTTTAACACCGCTGAGATCCGACCTTCCTCCCTGCTCCTGGCACATCCACCAAACCCCTCTGCACAATTCTGCTCATCTGGGCTTGGACCAGGTAAAAAAAAAACCTTACTGTTCTTTTGTTTCTCCTGTTTGCTTCCAAAGGACAAACCAGGCTTGGATTTTCCCGGGAAAACCCGCTTTTGTGGGACACCCAGCTGACTCCTTTGGGACGTGGGTGGGTGCAAGGGGAGCCAGAGGGACACTTTGGGTGCTCCTGCGGATCCACCTCCGGCCAAACGCCGAGGGAAAGCTGTCACTTGTGCAGTGGCTTTTGGAAAAGCTGTGGGATCTCCTGGCATTGCAGCAGCACCTCAGAGGAACACCCTGAGCCCTGGGGAACTCTTCCACTGAGCATTTAAAATTCAGCTCCAACATAAGGCTGGATGGGAAGAGCTCAGCCCACGGAGGAGCCGGAGCAGCCTCCCAGGGTGGGTGTTACAAGAGCCTCCCCTCTTTGCCAATCCACAGAGGTCACAAGTTGTCACAGCAGCAGCTGCAGAGCCTGTGCTCTTTGCTTCAAGCTGTTACAGCTTTTAACTGAGGAGTGGATTTACCAGGGATGAGAAAAACGAGCTCCAGCTCTCCCATTAATTCATCCTCCCGTTCCCTTGGCAGCTGCTGCGCCACCAGCTCCACCAGGGAGAAGCCACGGGGCCAGGACTGTGATTTGTCTGTAATTCTGTAGCTCTTCCCAGCCCACCACGCTGGGCCCTGCATCTCCAGGGGCTCTGAGTGCTGATATCCCCCTCAGAGCTGGAGCTCTCTGCAGGGCTGGGCTCTTCCCACCAGCCTCAGCATCCCGCAGTCCCGGCAGGAAAAAAGGCTCCCCATGGAGTTTTCAGCTCCTGGAGAATCTGCATCCTGCTCTTCCCATCCCACCCTCTGAGGATCAGATCTGTCACATTCTGTGGCTCCTCCTGACTGTGCTGGCAAAGGAGCTCCGTTGTGATAAGGAAGTGTCTGCAGGGAACGCTGGGTCCTGCTGGGCTCCTCCCTCCTGGCCAGGCCACTGGGGGTTTGGCCTTAGGTAGTGCCTAAATCACAGCTTTATGTCTTCTCTGGGCCCTAGAGAGTCTGAAAATGGGGAAGAAAGAGATGTGAAAGGTGATGCCAGTCCTGGCAAAAGACCCTTTGACATGACCCAGTTAAATGGGAGCACTGGGACCAGTCCAGTTCCCATCACTGCTGAGGGAGAAAGAAGGGTTGTTGCCTCCACTGGGCTGCAGTTGAGCACACCTGGGAGTTTTTTGGAGTGTTCCTCTCCTTGGCTCATTCTGGTGTCCTCTGAGCCCTCCTTGGCTCTTCCCTTGCGTGGTTCCCATCACAGTTCATGGAATCACAGAATCCTGGAATGGTTTGAGTTGGGAGGGACTTTAAAGCCCATCTCATTCCACCCCCTGCCATGGGCAGGGACAACTTCCACTAGCCCAGGTTGCTCCAAGCCCTGTCCAACCTGGCCTTGGACACTTGCAGGGATGGGGCAGCCACAGCTTCTCTGGGCAACCTGTGCCAGGGCCTCCCCACCCTCCCAGGGAAGGATTCCTTCCCAATATCCCATCTAAACCTCCCCATTTCCCAGGGCCCTGCTCCTTTGGACACACTCAGGGCAGATGCACCTCCAAGCCCTCTGCCATCAGGATGAAGCAGAGGCATCTCCCTCCAGCATTTCAAGTGTTAATCCAGCCCAGAAAAAAACCTCTAGGTTTTTTTTTGTTTGGTTTTTTTTTTTGAGAATCTTTCGGCCTTTTTTATTTTCTTGTTTTGGGGTTTTTTTGAGCTGCTAACTGACATCTGAATGGGAGATATGAATATAGAAATGATTCTTTGCTGAAAGCTGCAGAAAAGCCACAACCCTCAGATCAAACAAGTTTTTGTGCCACAGCAAAATTAAATCCTTGTGATTTCCATATTCTTCAGTCAACAGGCTGGCGCCCAAATGGTTGCCATGGCTACTTAAGTACGGGCTGTCAGGAGCAGGGGAGGGAGTGGGAGACACGCTGTCCGAGGGTTAAGTAGCTGTTTAATTATTCAGCCCAATATCTGGCAAGCACTCCAGATTGACAAAGGGGGGTCTCCTGTGATCTCGGCCTGGATGGATCACTTTAACCCCTTCTCCTGCCTCCCCGGGAGCTGCTGCCACATTCCCTGATGAAAGGAAGAGAAAAGTGGATTTACTTTGCTCTGCTTTTCTTCCCTCTGTCCCCTGTTGCTCGTTCTCCTCTGTCAAACTGGCTGGAGGCTCTGTGGGAGTCAGGGATGCTCAGCACTCCAGGAAATGGGATAACAGCAGCCTGGGCTGGTGGAAGGTGTCTCTAGGGTTTAAATTAGATGGTCTTTAAGGTCCCTTTCAACCCAGCCCATTCTATGATCCCAGGAACATCCCCCGTTCCTGCAGCCCCGGGGGATGGGGATGCCCTTGGCAGGAGCTTTTTCCTGCAGAGATCCCCACCCTGGGACGTGTTGGCTCTTCCCAGGCTGCCCCATTTGGAGCAGGCTGCGGGTGTGGGCATGGCCTGGGGCATCCATCCTGGGGGGGAATTGTGGAGCTTGGCTCCAGAGCTGCTGGGGAAGGGCACAGCACAGTCACCCAGCGCTGGCTGAGCGGGACAGGACGGTGTTTGCTGCCTCCAGAACCTCCCCGTGATGGTTTGACTCAATTTTACATGTTTGGCATATTGGGAACATAGGCTGCTTTTTTCCTAATGGAGCAAAACAATGAAAATACTTGGAAAAACCCCAACTATGCTGGTCAAGACTCCCTCACTAAAGAGAGCTGTGTTTTCAGATGCTTTCCTTTCTTTTCAGCTCTCCCTTCCTATTTAACTCCAGAGGAACCCGGGCTCTCTCCCGTGCAAACTCCAGGGCTTTTTCTTTCTGGGAATCATATTAAAAGCCTTGCCTGGCCCAGCTCCTTTGCCAAGCTGATTATTGTGTTGTCCTGTGATCCGAAAACACTGGGGGTAAGGTAAGGTAACAGCTCCAAATCCACCTCTTAGTCATTGCTGGACATGAAAAACTGCTTTGGTTATCAAAGAAATATGTTGAAAGCGGACACTGATGGTCCCTGGGGGGCCCAAATACCTGCCTGGTGCCAACAAAAAGAGACAGATTAATGAGCTCCATGGCCAGTTGCTTCTGCACTCTTTTCTTAACCTTTCTTTTCCAGAGGACTTCCAGACAGATAAAGGACAGCGCCTGGTTAATCATTTATCCATCTGCATATCCAGCCTCTCTCTTCATATTCTTTGGCCTCCAAGGGAAAATTAACATATTTATTTTCTGGTTTCTCCCCCGCGAGCCCACGGAAGCAATTTTGGTCGCAATAGGAAGTCGTGGCCCATCCAAGTCAAGTTAAAAAAAAATAGAAAGGGAAAAAGGAGAGAGGCAAAAGGAAGGAGGCTGGAGTGCCTGACTGGGGAGGTCTGCCTGGGAGAGGCTGCTCCAGCCCTCCTGGCCTGCCCTGACACGGTTTTTTTGTGCTCCAGCACATTTTCAGCTGCTGTCCCAGGGTGGTTTCCTCGCTGAGCTGCTCGAGGTTTGTGCTGTAGGGCTGGAGAGCTCAGGGCTCCCCTCAGCCCTCGGAGCTGGAGCCTCCCAACCCCAGCCTTTCATCCAGACACTTTGCTGTCATCAGGGCTGAGCAGAGGAGCCTTTTCCCAGCCTTTCCAACCCCTCGAATCCTGTCAGATGAGTGGCCTGACTCATCCCTCAGCGCTTCCTCCAGAGCCCCCTTGCTCTGTCAGATGCTTCCTGCCACCCCTGTGGTGGGATCCTTGGGTTTTCCAGCTCTTCCCAGATTTCCCCACGGCCTCCATCTTCCCGCTTTGGTCACTTCTGTCACGGCCACACGTGGGGCAGGACCCACATGGGGAGGAGAGATGCACAAAGTCCCCTCTTTGGACAAGCACAGCTGCCTGGACCCCAGTGGGGATCTCCCCACCATCCCATGCCTCAGTTTCCCCACCCTTACATTGCAATTCCTTCTGTTTTCTTCCCTTTGCTGTCCTCAAAATGACATTTTGTAAATAATACAGGTCGCAGAGCTGTGTGGCATCACAACATTCCCTGGATAATATATCCTTCCTCTCTGTGTTTTCCTGAAAACCCAGAACGCTCATGAAACGTTCCAAGACGAAATGCCAAGAATTCCCTAGTAAATGTCTTGGGTTTTTCTGTTTTTCTATAAGTAATGAAAATGAAGCATCACTTAAAGTCTTTATTGAGTCTACTGCGCTGGGTTGGATTTCACTGCCTTCTGTTTTCCTGGGAAGGCTGACCAAGCTCTCTCTTAATTTCATTCCACGAACCACTTTGGACTTCTCTGTTGGGAAGAGAAAGACATTGGATATTCAGGCAGTAAATTCTCCTTCACCTGATGAGACACCAGCAGTGTCAGGGGGACAGGGCAGGGAGCTGGGTTGTACTGGGATATTTGTGGGATCTTTGCTCAGAGTGTGGCACAGCTGGGTGCAGAGAACACGTGTCCCCATCTCCAAGAGTCTTCTCACAACCACTGGATTTTTTTGTTGGTGGCTTCCCTTTGGTTGAAACCCAGGAATTAATGGCAAAGAAGCATTTTCAGGGTGATTTATTCTGTCACAGCTGAGCTGTGGCAGCTCTGCACGTGTCTGCTTTATCAGGGCTCACTGAAGGTTTAGTAAAATGCCATTTTCCTTTGGGATATGAGTGGAGGAAGGGTGCTGGCAGGTCCAGCTCCTCCTGTGCACCAGCACAGGCTGAGCTGCAGCACTGGCACCAGGTGGTCCCTCCATCCCGTGTTTTCCATGGCCAAGGAATGGCTTTCAGGTGCTTTGATTTTGTGCAGCCTCCTCCAGAGACATGAAAATCCTCATTGCAGAGGTCGGGAAAAACATGGGAAATGTCAGGAATTGGGTCCATCGTGGTGTTTCCTTGCGCATCAGGTTTGCTGGTGGCATCAGTCCCTGCACTTGCTCCTGTTCCCCCCCAATTCCTGCTCAGTTTTCTGTTCCAGGAGCCTGACCAGCACTTTGGCAGCATTTAAAGCCTTCCCAAGGTGAATGAGAGGTTCCTGGCAGGGTAACAACAACCTGGAAGGTTGTTTAACACCTCAGTGGTTTCTGCTGCTGCCCCATCAGTTGATGGGACCTCTGGGAAGGACAAGATGTCACCTCAGCACTGCTGTCACTTTGTCACCTGCCTGGAAGGGCAGGTTTGTCCTGCACCACATGGGGCTGGGAAGGTGACTCAGCCAACAATGCTCAACGTTTTGGGGTTGGAAAAAACAGCAACACAAATCAAGGAGCAGGGCAAAAAGCCCTTTCCAGGGAAAGCAGGTCCCCCAGGCCTGGGAGCTCAGCGGGTGCCTGTGTGAGATTAATTTGCTTAATTGTTGCCCGCTGGTAGCAACAGTTGCCATGTTTACTGGTTGAGTCAGTAGTGCTTGTGAAAACTCTAATTCAAAGGCACCTCCAGTCATAAAAACCAGCCTTGGAATGGGGCTTTCACGTCAGCTACTGTTGCTCTGCTACAGCAAACACAACACTGCCTTCCCCACCCAGCCCTCTCCCATCCTGGGCAATATGGATCCTTCATGGACAAGGCCCATGGAATTTCACATTTTTAAAAATGTGATTTTTTTACCCCCCCCCAACTGTTATTTCTGGATGTAGGAAATTGTAGCCCTCCTCATTGCCATGGCAATGCAGTCCTGGGGTTTGTGTGTCCCACCCTGCAGGGGAAGAGCTGGAGGAGGCACCGGGTTATTATCCCTGTGGGAGTCCTTGGAAAACCAGGGGGAGGATTTTTCTGGCTCCAGAGGAATGTGCATTCACAAAATCCCAGACTGGTTTGGGTTGGAAAGGACCTTAAACATCATCCAGTCCCACCCCCTGCCACGGGGACACCTTCCACTAGCCCAGGTTGCTCCAAGCTCCATCCAAACTGGCTTTGGACAATTCCAGGGATGGAACAGCCACAGCTTCTCTGGGCAACCTGTGCCAATGCTTTACCATCTATATATCCATAAATTTATCCCCATCAGGGTCAATAAAGAGAGGCCAGTGGCTATTCCAGAGAGGGATGGGGGTATCTGTGAATAATGAGGCCTCGCTGAGCTCCAGTCCATGGAGTTTGGGATCCTGGTGTTTCTGCACAAATGCCTTTTTCCTGCCTTGTTGGCCCATGTTCCCTTAATGGCCCTTTATCACTGCATCTGTGCTATTGGAATGCCCTCCTGCTCTGCCCTTGGCATCACCTGGCTCTGTCTCCCAGGGTTAAGACAGAAAATTGCTCTCATGTGGAACAGGAAGATATTACAACACTGCCTGGGAATCCAGGGCAGGCAGAGGAATATACACCAAAAAAAGTGATTAAAACCTCTGTGTCTACAGGGCTGTGTGGCTCTGATTCCTGAAATACCTATGGGAGACTTTTAGGGACTGCAATCACCCTCCTCCCTTCCACACGTGCCCGTTCAGTTGTCACACCTCCACCTTTAACCACAGAGGGAGTTGGAGTGTCAGCCCAAGACACCACAGCAGGTGCTTAAATCCATTTTTTCAGCAGAAAAGCCGTATCTTTTACGGCATAAAGGCAGGTATCCATC
This sequence comes from Lepidothrix coronata, assembly GCF_001604755.1. NCBI lineage: Eukaryota > Metazoa > Chordata > Aves > Passeriformes > Pipridae > Lepidothrix > Lepidothrix coronata. Next base: position 1,912,168 of record NW_016690281.1, read on the forward strand.
CCCCAGGAATGAGAGCTGCAAGGAGGGTAAAGCAGGAGAGGAGGAGTGCTTGGAACAAGGAGCTGGTGGGTAATGGCTTGGAGCAAAGGCAGTGCCCCCGGGAGCTGCAGGATCCCTCAGCACAGCACAGGTGAGCGCAGGGTTTTGTCTGAATGACACTTATTTTTGTGGCACCAGCTGGGATCTGAGGGCTGGGAAAACCACTTCTCATACTGGATTGCCAGGGAGTCAGGAACCACGTTAATAACCCCTCCCAGAGCTCATAAAACCAGAGGGATGCTGCCAAAGGAAAAGGACTGAGCTTTGCTGTCACAAGCAGAGGAGGAGGAATCAAAGCTTATGACACAATTTTGTGTGAGTAAAGTCAGAACATTTTGTTTTGGCTGCACGAGGGGGACTTTCCCAGGGGGGCACAGTGTTGAAATATTTGGACTATTTGTTTTGGTACAGGAGGTAAATCCCAGAATCCATCTGCTCTGTGATTCCCAGCTGAGGGAAATGATCTGGTCCCATGAGGTGTGGGTGCAGTCCAGCCCTCACTCCCAGTCCAGGGTGGCAGAGGAGCTGTTGATCCCAAATCCACTCTGCTCTCACAGGTCGGGTGCTCTGCCCTTGACGGCCACTCCATCACCCTTTTTTTCAGAAATGACCCAGGTGTTAATTAATGTGCAGCCTCCCAGTGCACCTGAAAGTCCTGCTCTGCACTCAACAAGGGATAAATTCCCTCTGGAGAAGATGAGGATGTACCTGAAGTGCAGGACAGACAAACCCCAAGCACGGAGCTGCTCAGTGCCGAGGGAATGAGCTGCGCTCACCCTTGGCCCGTGGCAGGGGACTAATGGAAGAAGTGAATCCACCTCTTTACTCAGCAGGATGACTTAATTTAAGGAGGGGAAAATGAGCTCATGAGGACTGCCAGTTTCCCTTTCACCTTCCCTCTCCCTCCCCGTGGAATGGGAACGGGCAGGGGAGTGACAGACTCCTGCTGACAGCGCTGGCCAGCTGAGCTGGGGGGGGGAGAGGCAAGAACTGGGCAGCAGATCTCAGCCAGCTTTCTCCTGGGAGGGAGGGCGAGCAGAGAAGGAGCTTCTCACCCAGCCCTGCAGCTCCTTGTGCCCGTGCCTGGCTTGGCCCGGCTCCATCCCACCCCTCATCCGTGGGAAGAGGAGAAGTGTCAGTCTGACACCTCGTTATTACTCATCCCGGTGGCCGTTTGTCACGTAGTGATTTAACATCACACTTTCCACTAAGTGCTCCCTTAAACGGGCTCTAATTCCTGCAGTGCCTCTTCCAGCTTGGGTTTGAAGTGCTGGGATGACAGAGGTGTTGAGACTTCCCAGGGAGGAGTTTGGGTCGGAGCCTCAGCCGGTGCGAGTCCCGTTTCAGGACCAGAGTTGGCAAAGGGCTTTGGAAGTGCAGATGTCTGGGAAAAGCAGAGATCCACAGAATTCTGCTGAGATGATAGTAATAAAAGGAAAACAACTTTAGGAAATAGATGTAAACCATCTCTAATCACAACCAGGAAATCAACTGAGGGGGTGAGGCATGTGTCTAATCTGGGGCTCGGGGTAGGAACAGAAGAATGGGAGAAGGAATCAATTTTGACCGTGCTGTGCTGAGCCCTGCGCTGACAGACACGAACCAGCTGCCACTGTCAGCACTCCAGGCACAACCTGACCCAACTGCTCTGTGCCCTGGGGCCAGGAGCCACTGGCAGGACACCCACAGCTCCGGGGAGTTCCATCCTCCCAGGGATGAGAAGTGAACGCAGGAGACACGGATCATGTTGGCAAAGATGTTCTGGAGGTGACTGTGCTTGTGGCTGTGGCCACTGGGAAATCTGTTGGAGGAACCTACTGGTTCCTCTCTCTTTGGTGACCTCTCATTCAGTGACAATGTCAAATTATAGCTTCTGGCTCTTGATATCCCAACTTCCTGCTCCCCAGCCTGAAACACCACTGCTGTGCCTCTTCATCCTCTCCCAGCAGTGGATTTGGGCAACTTGAATCATTGACTCCCTTCCCCTATTAGTTCTTCTTCCTTATAGACCTTTCTGACCTTCAGCAAGAGGAGAAGGCAAGGGGAGTCCCTCCAAGGTGATCAAAACTCAGGAGGAATTTCTCCCTGGAAAGGGTGGTCAGGCCTTGGCAGGGGCTGCCCAGGGAGGTTTGGAGTGCCCAGCCCTGGAGGTGTCCCAGGAAGGCCTGGCTGTGGCACTCAGTGCTCTGGGCTGGGGGACAAGGTGGGCATCGGGCACAGGGTGGAACTGATGGGCTGGGAGGGCTTTTCCAACCTCAGTGATCCTGGGATTCCCATCAAACCTCCAGGAAGTGCCCAGAGGGCCGTGTGTGTCCGAGGCACCACCACGATGGTTTGGAGAGATACCAGAAACAGCAAAGCACCCAAACCAGGAGAGCTGAAGATCCATTTATTCAAAGAAATTATCTGGTAAAAAAAAAACCTGCAAAAAACCACTGTTCGGTGTCAGAGCAAGAGCAAGAAGCCTGTTCAGAAAACAGGGCTGCAGTTCTGTGTGTCCTGCATGGCTCTCTGCACTCACACATGTACAAACGTTGAGATCAGCACCGGATGGTGTTTTTTATTTAGTTTCACGCTTCGTTAACTTCTCTAAATTATGTGGAACGCTCTTAATTTTTTTTAATTTTTTTTTTTTTTAAATACCCAAACTTCTGCCTGTTCCCAATTACCAAAATGAAAAAAAAAAAATAAAAAAGAAAATAAAAGAAGGCAAAAGAAAGACAGAGTCGAGTCTGTGGAACAAGCTGGCACTGAAAGGGAGTTGTGTCAACTACACAATGCATGAAACAGCAGAGTTGGAGGCTGGAGAGATGGAGGAGTTAAGGCACGTGGTTGTAGCAGCAGAGGAAGGCACTGACAAAGATAGAAAGAGGGCTTGAGTGTTTCAAAAACCCTGAAGGAAATGTCAGAGATATTTCAGTGATAATTAGCCCTGCCTTCTGCTTTGGGTACTCGGAGGATTTATGTTGCCTTGGAAAAACAAAAAAGCCAAATCTGCCATGCTGGGTTTGGTTTTTTTATTTTTGGGGGGGGGAGTGTGGTAATTTGTTAAATCTTAATAGATGCAAACCAAAGCTTTGGACTGTGCCAGAGGTTCAACCTCCTGCAGGAAACTGGAGGGAAGCAGAACCTGGACTGGCTCAGGACATGCGGCTTCGTTTTGTGTCTTTCTCCGGCTCTCAAGGTCGGTTTTAATACGACAATTGAAGATGGTTTTTATTCAATTATTGCATTAGTGGGAGCCTGCAGCAGGCTGGGGATGGCCGGGGTTATTGCTGTATGAGTTAATGTTCACACCCCTTTTGGGTGTCCCAGAGGAGCCCTGCAGGCTGGCGGCCAAATTTTATTTTGACTTGGATCCCAGTGTGCAAGCCAACTGTTTCTGCATTTCATTTCTGTCATATCCTGTACATTAAAACACCATTAATTCAAACCTTTTGTTTCTAAGAACAACTGTGCTGTAAAACAGCAATAAAAAGCTGCCAAAGTTCTCTTAAAGCAGGGCAATATCGTGTTCATTCACGCAAACCAGGACGTAAAAATTAAAAAAAAACAAAACAAAACATGTATTTTTGCCTAAAACACACTGCAAATAATGTTTCTTTTCCCCTCAGCTTTGCTTTGGGACGGGGGGGATGAGTCCAAGGGCAGGTTTCTCCCCACGACCGTGGGATTACACAGCATCTCCCCCCCCATTTTAACCATTAAATAAAGAACAATCTGTTAAAAGATTTTCATGTGCTGTTGTGAAATGCATTAACCTCAGGCCTGTGATGTAACTCGCTCTGTATTCCTTGTATTGGCTTTTCCCTGGAAACATGAGACCCCACTCCAGCTTTATTCCCACCTAATTGCTGGTGATCCAGCGCAGGCTCAGACCCGCCGAGCTCCCGCATGGGGAGCACCAGGAGACACCTCCAGGGCCACATTCCCTGCATTGACCACAGCCAGGAGTCAGGGATACAGCCATGAGTCCAACAGCTTCCCATCTCCACGTGGATCCCGTTATTTTATCCTCTCGTTGAGGGGTTTAATTATCTCGTGCTGGAGGAGCAGAAAAGGAAGCAAAGGGTGATTTTGGAAAACCCCTGGGGCAGGGATTTGTACCAGAGTTACTCCAAGCATCCCATTTGTCCTAAAACCACCTCAGGATGTGGCCACAGGCAGCACCCACCGCTCCTCCCGGGGACAGGGCCAAGGCTGGGGTTTGGTTCTCACACAGACCATTCACCTCCAAGTTGGACCCCATGGTCCTTGTGGGTCCCTTCCAGCTTGGAATATCCAGTGATACTGTGACCTTGTACTCCCAGGGGATGGATGGACACAGCCATGTCCTCATCCCAAACACAGCAGGTGAGGAAAGCGTGGAATCATGGAATCATTGAGGTTGGAAAAGAGCTTCAAGGTCAGCAATTCCCACAGCGTGTGAAGCCACCGTGTCCCCTGTCACGGAGCTGCTGTGGCCAGCTGGGCACGTGGCATTCAGCCCTCTCCAGAACTGCATTCCCAGTCACTCTGCCCTCCTCACGGAATTCTACCTTCCTCCTGTGGAGGTCTCAGCTTTTAATTTGTGGTCAGATGAGCAGGGAGTTTCAAACAGCACCATCCGCCTTCCTGCTCCACCCCAGTGGGATCTGCTTCCTTGGCTTCCCGAGGCTCTGGATGAGCTGGATTCATAACCACTTCCCTCTCTTCACAGTGCATTTGGGATTTTGATGATTTTTATTGTGGCCAAGTGTCAGGATGTGATTTTTCATCATGGTGTGATTTTTGGGGGTGTCCTGTGCAGGACCAGGACTCGGACTCGTTGATCCTTGTGGGTCCCTTCCAAGTCAGGATATTCCATGATTTTAGGACACAGGCACATGGTGCTCCCAAGTGCCAGCCTGGGGTCCCACACCAGAGCAGCTGAGCCATGTGCTGTCTCCAGGAGTCTCCCATCCCTTGAGCTTGTTTCCCCACCCCTTCATCCCAGGGAAAACAGTCCTGGAGCTTTTCAGGTGCAGTGGTGGCTGCTGTCAGCATCAGTATGTGGGCAACTTTTCTTGCACATCCCTTATTTTTTCAGAACTGGGACCTTTTGGCAGCGGGAATGGCGTGTTTATGAAACAAGGGGAAGTTAGAAACTGGAAGGAGGATTTAGGAAGCAAATGGTGCTGGGAGGATGTCTCTGACACCAGACATCCAGGAGCCACAGAAGCAGCACTGAGCCTCTCCAGGCTGGTTTTAGAGGGGCTTTAAGGTAAACTTAGACCCTTTAACAAAAAAGTAAATCTAAAAACATCAAGACTCCATGACTCAGCTCATGCCCCTGGATCAACCTGCCATTACCAAAGAGGAGCTGGAATGCCCTTGCAAGCAGGTTGGGATCCTTCATCACACACTCTCTGTCTTTCACTGGGGGGCTGATCAGGGAGTATTTTCAGAGGAACTTAAAACACTGTAAATCCAAGCCCCACATTGCCCAAAGTTAGCTCAGAAAGAAGGAAAGGGGGGACAAAAATAAATAAATCCAATACCACCAGGAGAGAGGGGAAAAATCTTTTCCCAGGCCACAAATTCTAAAGATACCAGATGAATTTATGAACTGGTGGTTAAACCAACGCTCCTGGAGTCCAGGATACACCCCTGAAACAAGTTGAAATGTATCCATGAGCTGTGTTTTGGGTAGGATATTTTGCCCTCATTTGCTGTGCCGTTGTCTCCAGAATTTCTCAAATCACATCCTGATCGTTCCCTCTCTGCTCTCCGGCTTAAAGGCCTTGTTTTGGCTCTTGCTGCAAGAAACAACAGAATGGAGGAGAAGGGGGGGGGAAAGAATCTCCCTCAGCTGCTAAACATATAAACCTGCAGATTTATTTAGTAGTAATAATCCCTGAAGGAGAAACATATTCAATACTTCATCATGTGAGAAACTGCCCACATCTGTTCGGAGACGGCAACAGGCGGCCGGGAACATGTGCCAGCAGCACAACCTGTTCCTGCTGCCCTCCCTCCACAGCCCCCAGCCTGCTCCTGACCCCTCTCAGCTCAGCTGGACCCTCCATGGACGTGTTCTCTGTGTTTTTCCTCTTTGTGGGGAGAAATCTAGAGGTCTCTCTTCTTTTTGCCTCTGATTCGGTGCCAGCTCCGCTCGAGCACTGGGGGAATGTCCCGGGACAGCCTGGGATGGTGAGGAGCTCTTGGAGAACCCTTGGGTGGCTGAGCATCCTCCCCATGGACCCACCAACCAGGGCTGTGTGTTTTGGGCTGGTTGCAGGGCTGGTTGCAGCTCACTGGGCTGTTTATTGAAAAAGTCGTCTGTCACCACCTGCACTTGGCTGTGGGAGCGCTGGGGAGGCAGCAGCACTTGGCTCCTCTGCTCTGGGGGAGAAGAGACCTTTTCTTGGGCATGAGCCACTTCTGAGTTTGAGGCAGGGATGTGAACTCTGCCAGTGATGGGGCTGCTGGGAGCAGGGCAGGGGCTGAGACGGGGGGGTTCCTCTGGGGTCAGGGTTCGTGAGAGCCCAGGGGGAATTCGGGAGTGATGGGCAGTTTGGTGAGTCTGTGGCTCGTGGGCTGGGAGGTTCATCTCTCCCCTCTGCCTCCTGGAGCTGCAGATGGGGCCATGGGTCCTTTTTGCAGTGGCCTGGAGTGACAGGACAAGGGGGATGCTTCAAACTGCCAGAGGGCAGGGTTAGATGGGATATTAGGAGGAAGTTCTTCCCTGGGAGGGTGGGAGGCCCTGGCACAGGTTGCCCAGAGAAGCTGTGGCTGCCCCATCCCTGCAAGTGTCCAAGGCCAGGTTGGAGCAACCTGGGCTAGTGAAAGGTGTCCCTGCCCGTGGCAAGGGTGGGACTGGATGAGCTTTAAGGTCCTTCCAACTCAGGCTGTGCACTCAGGGAACGTGCCCTTCTCAGCTCCTTGTCCCATGTCCACGAGCCACAAACCACCTCTGGGGCTCAGGAGCTGCTGATCCAACTCTGCTTCCTGGGAGGCTGAAGAGAAGCAAGTGCTGCCTGTTGGCTCCTGAGCTGGCCCCAGAGCCAGGAGAGCAGCTGGTCTGTGCTTTGGTTGCCAAAACTTTGGTTGCCACATGCCCTGTCTGCCCCTGCCTTGTAACCAACAGCCACGGCCACGTCCAAGTGACACTTGTCATCCTGCAGAGCTGAGCTCAACTATTCCAATGATCATTCACTGTGATTTTGGCCCCTCTTTTAAAAGAAACTTTTAATTTCTTCATTGACACAAGCTCAGCAATGGCTTTAAACTGCTCAAAGCCCGGTTGCATTCCAGCTGAGTTCCTGTTGGCTTGCAAACTGATTTTGTTTTCAGTGGAAAAATGGATCCTGTTTATTTAATTTTCCTCACACAAAACAAAATATGTGGGTGGAGGAAATGGGACAGATTGGAAAATACTTTGACTGATAAAACCCAATCATTTCAACATTATAAGCTTTTCTATCTGCAGCAGAAGCCATAAGAAAGTCATTACCAAATAGTTACTGCAGAAATCTGCAACTCCAAGGAAAGGTGGGAATGCTGATAAATTATTGATATTCTGTGCTAACTTCTGGAAGATGGAGACTAAATATATTAAAATCCAACAGGATTTTAATAGACACCAGGAGATATTCAAAAGGGGAAGTACAGGTTGATTGAACAAATGTGTTTTAATACACTCTACAGCTGATGGAAAAATATGTTTCAACCAACTGCAGAAAGGTTGACTGAAAAAAAAAAAACCAACCAAATCCTGATGTATTCCCTGGAAAGTACACATCAGAAAAAAAAGGGATTTTCAGTTTTAGATTTTAAAAAAATACTTCTTACCCTGTATAAAACTTTTCAGTCAGGAAAATAATCAAGGGACTTTCAACTTTTATCATTCTGAGTCTTTAATGAAAGTGGAAAAGGGAAAAGTTTGGTTTAGTCACAGGCATTATTTTCTTCTAAAAATAAATCTGGCCAGAAGAACGTCACTCTCCTCTTCTTATAGAGATTTATGTGGTCATACACATTGTGGGTTGGCCAACAGTACTTTCAGGAGAGTGTTGCTGTACAGAACATTGAGGGGTTTGTGTAGAGGTGCTGCTGGGGGTGCTGGGGGTGCTGCAGAACCTGCAGGAGGACATGTGGGGAACTTGGAGCTCAGAGTCCTCAAGGTGCTGCTGGTGGGAGAGGAACTGTCAATGCAGGTGTCATCCCACAGTGTCCAGGTGTCATCCCACAGTGTCCAGGTGTCATCCCACAGTGTCCAGGCTGATGTGGCCTTAGATCTGATCCCCTGCTGTGACCTGTGTCCAACGGGCTCCCTCTGATGGATGGTCCTTGCTCTGATCCTAGGGTTCCACCACGGCACCTGAGAGAGGGTGGGATCTGCTGGGTGATGCCAGCACCAATCCCCCAGTAAGGGCCTCCTCGGAGCAGCCCTTGGAAGAGATCCTGCCTCCTCACCTCCAAGCTGGGATGAGTTCATCCTTCCCAACAGCTTACCCCCATCTCAGGTTCAGGGAGTTCTTGTGTGACTCATAGTCTGCTGAAGTGGTTTTTCCCTCTCCCCAGGCACCAATATTTTGCACAAGTCTCACTCTTTATTATCAGGGAGATCCAAGAGGAATATCCCCCGTGGAGGGGGGCAGGTCTGACCCGCACGTCAGAGGCTTTGCTGGGAACGTTACATGTGATGTGTGACCAGACTGTTTGGAGCTGTGGCCGGGCCCCAGAAGATGTGTGTGGTGACTGACCACATCCTCCCTGCAGGAGGAATGTTTGAGTTCATTGTGCTGCTGCAGTGCCACGGTTTTGCTGGTGGAGGTGGGAGAGGGGAAAGGGGCGAGCGGGGCCGAGCGGGGCCGAGTTCCCTCCCCACGGCCCGGCCATGGGAGCAGCTCGTTTGTCCAGGGCTCTCTGTATGGTGGATGCATCAGATTTCCATCTGCCGTTTCCTGCACGGAAAAACGAGAGCCAAGAGCAACTGCTCCCACCTCCCCTGGGGTGGTCCTTGCTGGGGCCGACACCACAGGTGTGCTCACACCTTCCCATCTCCATCCTCTCCCGGGGGGCAGAGCGCCGTGTTTTGGCGAGCCACGTGTCTGCTTTCTTTGGGAATCCATCCCCGATTAGTTTCTTATCAGATATTCATCAGATATCAGATATTTGAATCGAATATTTCTATCAGATACTCACCAGATATTCCTCTGGTGGCTCTTGGCTCAGCCGCCGGGGCAGATGTTGGAAGCTGCAGGAAGTTCTCACACCATCCACCTCAGGTCATGTCAGGGATGTGGCTGAGCCTTCAGTCTCTGCTGGCTGGGTGGATCCTCTCGTGCACCAAGTGGCATCAAACTCAACATCAGAATGCTCTAAAGCCAGCAAGAGGCTCTGCCTCTCCTGGCAGGAGGCCTGTGCTGTGGTTCGGGCGAGATTTCTGGAAGGCTTTGCAAACGTTTAGTTTGGTGGCCAGACACTGTTGTGGCAGTTCCTTGGAAAACTGTGAGCTCTGGCAGCAGTGCTGGAGCCTTTCTCTGCGGTGTGTATGTGGTGAGGGCTCTTTGTTCCTTTCCTGCAGCCTTGTCCAGCCTCCTGACCTGCAAAGCTCCTCGTGGATGGTGTGAGCTGGTTGCAATCACAACACGTCCCATCCCACGATCTGACAAAGCTGCTCTGAGCTCTCCCCATGCTTTACAAACTGATAATTCTTTGATAAAAGGACCCTTTTAGAGTTGTTTCTTCCTTATCCATCAGGTCTAGTCCACCCCTTGCCATGGGCAGGGACACCTTCCACTATTCCAGGTTGCTCCAACCTGGCCTTGGACACTTCCAGAGATGGGGCAGCCACAGCTTCTCTGGGTACCCTGTGCCAGTGTTTTAGATCCTCCCTGTCTAACAATGTTTCAGTTACTCCACAAACAATGTTGTTTTCCATTCAACCACATAAAATCCTCCCAAGTTTCACTTTCCTGTAGATTTAGGGGGTTGCTCATGTTTTCTTCCAATCTTGCTCTTTCTCCTCACTGGTGCAGCGGAAGCTGCTTAAAACTTGCACCAAAACATCAGCTCCATGCAGAAGGTTAACGCCCACATTCACACATTGAAGGTGAGGGGGTGACGGTGTCTGATATTAACAATAAACTGTATGTTTGTCAGAAAAAAATTGCTCTGCCTGCCTGATTTTAATGGTGCTGATAGAGCTGCTGGACTAGCAGGCCACTTGGTAGAGCAAGGATGCCTTTTCCTGAAGACTTAAGCACTTAAAGATGTCAAATCTCATAAGATTTGAGGTTTTTATCTGGAGATAACTGCCAAAGCCAGTCAGCAGATCTCTTACTGGTGGTTAAGCCTCGCATGGACTTAAGCTATCCGGTGTCAGTGACCTAATTTCTCTCCTCCTTTCCCCACTCTCTCTTCTTGCACAGTCACAGCTAATTAGTGTTCTGGCCTGAAACATGTGCTGGTGCTGCAAAAACCACAGGGCCAGATGGGGTTTGGGGTGATAAAAACCTCTCTGCCCCTTTCACCCACCCGGGATGGGGTGAGAGCCTGGGGTGGGCAGTTCCCCCCTCTGCCTCATCCTTCCCCTTGCTGGTAGAGTTCTCCTTCTCCCATTCCTCTCCTCCCTCCTGCCCAGGAGCTTTTAATTCCCCTCAGTCCTGTCAGAGGTGCTGGACAACCTGGAGTTGTTGCAGGGCTGCATTTTAGAAGGAAACAGCAAAAACCTGAGCTGAGGATTGGGTCAGGGAGTGGGTTCCAGGTCTCTTCTGGCTGTGCCACTGACCTGGGCTAAATCACCCTGATTTGCCCTAAATCCCCACTGTTTGTTCTTTTGTTTGAGTTCAGATCTCTCTGTCCCAGAGCTCCTGATTTTTGTTAAGTGGGGTCTCATTCACCCCAGAGTCTGCAGTGGAATACACTGGAAATCCCCCCCAAAAAGCCAGTGTGCAGCTCCCTTAAGCCTGTGATTCTCTACAATAGTCAGCAGTGAAAATATTTTCTCCTGTCCCCCAGGAGGTGATGGCACAGTGCTGGGCCACTCCACATGGGAAGCACAGCCCACTGCGCCCTAATTTTGGCATGTCAATAGGACTTTAGCTCTTTGGAAACCCAGAAATAGCAAATAACCCAGAGCTTCAGCCTCCTGTGCTGTTTCTGTCCACGACCAGGATCCTCCCAGCTGCATCATGAGCCCTGCAGGACAAAATTCACCCTGCACTTCCCACTGGAAAGAGGAATTAAAATGCAAAGCAAAATCAGCCTGGAAGGGATTTTGGTGGTTGAATCCCCTCAGCAGAGAAACCCCTTGAGGAATGGCTGGAGCCGGGTGCTTTTGGCCTCTCCAGGGGTTCCAGGATTTCCAGGCTCTCCCTGTTTTGCCGCCAGGGAAGGAAAGCTGGGGCTGGAGCCCTGGCCTGGCTCTCAAAGGATCATTGTGCAGGGCTGGGGTTTGCAGTGGGTGGAAGGGGCCGTCCATGGAACAGGAGAGGGGCCACGTGGCTCCGTTGACTTTTCACACCTAATTAAAGAGGAAAACTCCCTGGGCTCCCGGGTGCCTTTCCCGGGATCATGGTCCTGAGCAGCAAACAGCGGCTCTGTGTTCAGGCTCTCGTTATTTTTGGGGCCCAGGGTGAGATGGAAAAAGCTGCCTGACGGAACCGTCTGTCTCCAGAAACGTCCTCCCCGAAGGATTCGATCGTCCAACTTCACGGTCCAATAAAATCCCCACGTCTGGGCCCTTTGGCTTTCCAGCGGGGTGTTACGATCCCTCCCGGATCCGTGTGAAAGGGCAGCGCCTCGTCCAAGGCCCATTCCCTCGGGATGGGCACGAGGCAGTGGGGTGGGTACACGTGAGAACACGCCTGTGCCAGCGCGGGCTCCGGGGCTGGAGGTGCCAGCCCGTGTCTCGAGGAAGAAATTCACGGGATGACGGGAATATCCCTCCCTGAGGACTTGTTTGGGTGCCCAACTTCACCCTGAGGTTGTTCTCTAGGCCAGCCCAGGGGCTCTGCTCCCTGGACTATTCAGTGTAAGGTTCAACAACATAGCAAAGGCACCACTGAACCTTCTGACTCGTTCTGCTTTCCCTCTCAGTTTGGGAATGCACCAAATAAATCCTACAAACGACACCAAAACCTAACAGGATCATTTGTGTGAACGTGTCGTTGCTGCACGGAACGGGCAGGTTTTCATTTGGCCACTTATTAGTTACTGAAGTGCAAAATGCAGAGGAAAAGCCCCCCAGGGCTCCCCCCAGGAAGCCTCGATTCTCAATTCCCGGGCAAAAGCCACAGTTTATGTCACAAAACCCTGGGGGAGGATTGAGAGCGGAGCGGATACCTCGGAAAACACAATATGAGGGACTGACGTACACATTGAGGGCTGGGGAAATCAATTTTTGAAACGGGAAGTGATTTTTTTTGAGGAGTTGGATCCAATAGGAGACATGTAGGTTCCTGGGGGAGAGGATGGAAACTAATTTTTTTTTTTATTCTTTTATTTTAATTTTTTTTTTTTTTTGTGGGATCACGTTACCGGTGGAAAAATTGACCTGCAGAGACTGATTTGCCTCTTTCTGTCACTGACCATCTGCCAAGACCTGATTCTTGGTGGATATTAAGAGCAGGGCTCAAAATCCAAACGCTGCAACCCCACGTTAAAAACTCAGCCTTCTGCACTGCCCCATCCCCTACACGCCCCAGGCTTGTGCATCCCAAAATATCTCACTCGTCTGGGACACCAATGACTCCCTTTTGGGGGGCAACACTGCAAAACCCTTCAGACAACCAGCACGTGGCACCTTCACACCTTCTCCACCGCCAAGGCTCAAACCACTCCCTTCTCTCCCCGGCACAAATAGCTCCTGCAATCCAGGGAATTCTCAGCAGTGTCCCTTCTGTCTTGTCACATGGCACTTGCACCATCATTTCCCAGTGTCTGGAGCCATGCTGAAGGTCATGAGATGCCTGGAGGTCTGGCTTTGCATTTAAATAGTTCCGGCTTGGAGCACTTTGGGAGCTTTGCCTTCCTCTGTTCTTCCCTCTGCCCCTCTCGGGGTGGGATTTGCTCCTTCTGGGGGGGGAGGTGGATGCCAGCCGAGGTTTCTCCTTGTCACAGTTTGATTCGAATGAACTTGGAGGAGAATTCTTCTCCAGGCAGCCGCCTGGAATGTGTGGAGGAGGCTGGATTTCAGGTTTGTTTTTTCCACAAAGTCTTTGCCGGGTTTTGGTTTGGAAACCCCAAAATTCAAATGAAAGATTGGTGACTGAGATAAAATAGATCTGAGATCCCAGTCGACCTGATTCTGCTTTGGCAAACCCCAAACCATCTTGGTTTGCTCTTCACAGAAAAGAGGGAGGAAACCCCCCAGACTTTCATCTGACCCCTCCTCGAAATTCTTTTGATGCTCGAGATAAAATGGAACCGAGATTCACACAAAGTCCTGGGGGAAGAAGAGGCCTCAACACAAGAGGTTCTGGCCCCGTGAACCGCCCTGGATGGACGTGACCCAGCCCAGCCTGGCAACCCAAATTCTGAAGTCATTGATCCTGAGGAAAGCAATAAATCACATTTGACAGCTCAAGAAAAAAACAGTCTGACCTTGGGCCTGGTTTCGATCCCACTGATGCAGCTGGAGACCTCAGTGAGCACAAAAATGGCAGCTCTGAGCCAGCAGCCAACTGGGAAATGGGTGGAAAAAAATCCTTCATCCACTACTGAGATGTGGAATAGGAAAACGTCGCTCTGGGACAGTGGCCACCCCTCAAGATCTATAGGTAGATGAATTTATTAAAAATAACAGATTCATGAGGTCATTTAGGTCGGAATTGACCTCCAAGACCATGGAGTCTCCCCTGTGCCCCATCCCCACCTTGTCCCCCAGCCCAGAGCACTGAGTGCCACAGCCAGGCCTTCCTGGGACCCCTCCAGGGATGGG
>NW_016690281.1:1927307-1958038 GCF_001604755.1 Lepidothrix coronata
CAGAGAACAGCAGGTTTTAATCTATTGTGATTTTTTTTTTTTTTTCTCCCCAGCATGTTTCGAGTCTGTTACATGAGTGTTATCTGTCCGGTTTCCAGGTTTTTATAATCCACTGGGGCCTGTGTAAATCTCAGGATTTCCTCTGCAGACTCGGCTCATGTTCCACAGCTGTGCTTGAGCACATGTGTGAGGAAATTAGAAATGAAATCAGCTGATCCGGCGTGGATTAGGACAAGGAGAGCAACCCAAGCCTTGCAGGGTCTGTGTCCTGTCCGTGGGGTCAGTGCCACCCTCCAGAGCTTGGCTGTGGTTACAACAAGGTCCCCACACAAGAGGAGTGACTTCTGCACCCCCTCAGCCCTCCAGAGAACACCCAAAGTCTTTACTCAGAGGGTGGGGAGGCCCAGGCCCAGGTTGTCCAGAGAAGCTGTGGCTGCTCCTGGATCCCTGCAAGTGTCCAAGGCCAGGTTGGACGGGGCTTGGAGCAACCTGGGCTAGTGGAAGGTGTCCCTGCCCGTGGCAGGATGGGCTTTGAGTTCCCTTCCAACCCAAACCATTCAGGATTCTACAGCTCTAAGACTTTTTTCCCATCTCTTGCCCATCTGGCTGCAGGGAATTTGCCTCATCCCAAGTGGCTGTGGGAGAAGTGCCACGAGGTGTCACAGCTCAGAGGAAGCCACGTGTGGTTCAGTGAGGTCTGCAGCTGGGGACAGTGGCAGCCCCTTTCCCATGAACTCTTCTGACTGGGTTCATTGTGTTCCTCTGCCCCTGGGCCACTTGGTTCATGCAAATATCCCACAACTGGGCACCAGCAGCACCGGGTGGACGTTGCAGGATGCTCAGCAAGGACAGGACAATTCCCTGTGCTGGCATTTCCCCACGGCAGACGCCTCTTGGGCTGCTGGGAGATGCCTCCCAACACCTGCCTCTTGGCAAGCCTTGCCCAGTGGGGCTGGGGGAGCCTCCTCCGTGGGCAGGCAGGGCTGGGCAGGGCCGAGCCCCGGGGCTGGGGGGGTTTGTTTGATGCCCCGTGAGCTGCCAGGGGGTGCGGGGCCCTATCAAAGCTGAGCTGCGGCGTGGGCTCAGCTTTAGGGGGGCCAGGCGGGGGTTAAGGGAGCCCTGGGGGGCTCTGGCAGTTCAGGGCTGGCCCTTTGCCTGGCAGCAAATCCCACTTCACAAAGCTTCCCCCCACACAGCAAACTCTTCGCCCCAGAGGTGGGTTTGCCGTGAAATCCCCACGCTGGGTGATTCCAACCTGCTTGGAGTCTTGCTCCAAGTGCCCTGGTGCCAGGAGGGCACTGGAGAGGGTCACTCCTTCACCAGACATCTGCTGTGGGATTTCTCAAGCCAAACCATGTTTTCATTAATTTTTTTTCAGGCTATCTGCTCCCCCTGACGAGCTCTGGGGCAGCACAAGGAGCAGAGCCCAGATCCCCGGTCACTGGACCATTTTCCCCTCCCATTAGTTGTGGTTTGCTCCTGTCAAAGCTCTCCGGGCTTCCCAAAGACTGGAACACAGGGAAAAGAGCAGTGGTAACTATGTTTAACATAAATCAAGCTAATTGCAGTGTTGAGCAGGGGAGATGTGGCACTGTGAGAAGTGTGGACAGACACGGGTGAACCCTGCAGTGCAATCACCCAGGGCACAGCAGTAAATTTAATAAGCTGCCTACCTGAATGGCGGTTCTTTCCCTTGCCAGCACCTGGATGATTACAAACATCCATTTATCTTGGGATTGTCTCATGTGGAATTGGCAGCTGGGGTTGCTCTAAACGTCTGTGCAAAGTTGGAATTCTTTAAAGATTTTTCAAGGGGTAAGTGGTGCATACCAGGGTCTGGCAACCCTCAGCTCCGTTCCTGGAACTGCAGACAAAAGGTAATGAGGCTTGGGGAGCGAGTTCCCAACGAGGTGCATGAATGTGACACGCATGTGGCTGGAAAACCCCACTCCTTTTCCTTTTAAAGTAGTCGGAGGAGCAAAAGAACGGGAATGGAGCCCAGGTTTCCTGCATAGTCAAGCAGCGTTTCTCCCTCTAGGCCACGGGCTGATGCGTAGGGAAGCAGAACAAAGGGAAAACACAACTGCTATGAACTGAGATGAACTTCCAGCCAAAGGCAGGAGAAGGGATTGCAGCTCTCAGGAGCTGCTCAGAGTGGTGGCCACAGGTCCTGGCACCTCCTCATGTGGTGGGTGCCCGGCGAGCGCGGCCTCTGCCTGCGCTCGGAGCTCATCATTCCCTGCCCTGGGGGTGGGCTCTGGTGCCAGTGCTGGAGAGGGTGGAAGAACCTGGATCTGGAAACTGGCTGGCAAATGGCTTGTCATCCCTGTGCTGCCACCCGGGATGGAAGGCTGAAGGTGCCTCCTGCAGGGAACGTTTGGTTCCTCGCAGACCAACACAGCGATTCCACGCAAACCGTGCGACCGCTGTGCAGGCAGGAAAATTCCAGAGGAAACAGAGCTGGACTTAATCCTGTAACCGGTGTTCCTGCTCCTGTGGAGAAGGACACCCCAAGGGGATTTTCTATAATCTTGGTAAGGAACAACCCTGAGCACCAGAACTAGTAAAACTTGGTTTCCTACACTGATTTCTTGCTCTTCTGAGCCTTTGATGCTGAAGGAGGTGCGAGCTCTGACTTAGTTTTCCTCCCCAATGAAGCATCCTCACTAATTGGATTTTCGGGTGTTTGCTGCTGCAGGGATTTTTGATGAGGGCTGCGTTGTGATCTTGCTCTGGGAAGTCAGGAAGCAGCTCTGGAGCAGGGAAAGCTGAGCAGAGGTGGCTGTGAGCTGCCCAAAGGCAGCCCTGCTTGGCATAGGGGTTCCATGGAGAAGCTGGACAGGTGCTCACACTGCCTCCTGTGGAGCTTCACCTGCTGCTGAAGGACAGAGAGAGGGGCTGGAAAACTGAAATTGGGTCCTCAGGTGCTTTGCTGAAGGGTCCCACCACCCACAAGGCTCTGGGAACACTGGGATACAGGTTTGCCAGACCCACAGCTCCATGGGGTCAAAAAAGCCCTCCTGGAGCTCCAGAAGCTCCCAGCAGTTGAGCTAAGCTGGGACTGGCAGCTGAAAGGAAGGTTTGGAGAGATTTACTGGTTTTCTTCCACCTGTCCAGCTCCGTCTGGCTCCTTGGCTCTGGTGCTCGTGGGATGCGGAGTCTCCATGCACGCCTTTGGATTTATGGGATTTTGGTGGCTCACACCAAAAGGTCTGATCCACCAGAGTCCCTGGACACTGGGGCAGGGCTCGGAGCTCATAACCCCGTGACAACAGCTCTTCCTCCCAGCCCTGCTCCGTGGGAGGCCCAGCCCAGCCCATCCCCAGCCCCATCCCGGATCCGGGCGGCTCGTGTTGCGCATCCCGGAGCCCCCGGTTCGCTCTCTCCGGTGACTCAGTGGATGTTGCTCCTCACAAACCACCCAGACTGCGGCCAGATGTCCTCCCTCACATCCAGCTGTTTCGGGGGAGGCGGTTGCAACCACCAGCTGCTCGTCACCACTGCCCTGCCAGCGGGGCCGCCGGGGTCACGCTCCCTCATCCATCTCTGTCCCAGCGCCCCGTTAGCAGGGACCTGCTGCTCGCTCCCTTCCTGAGCTCAGCTCGGGTTTGTCTGAAGCAGGTTGGTCAGAAAGGACCCAACCAACCAACCTCTGCCTCGGGAACGTTCATTCCCTCCAGCTGAATATCAGCAGCCTGCAGGACAGCACGTCTGAGCTTCCAAGCCCGTCCTTGGGCAAAAAACACCTTCAAGCTGCTCCTTTCGGTGCATATTTCCTGCTCATCTCGCCCTCCCCTCCTGTCTCCCCTGTTTCCCTCATGCACAAATGCATTTCCATCCCAGGGGAAGCTCAGGCCAGTGGACAGAGCCCTGATCCTGGGCCACGAGCCAGAGGCTTCTTAGCACTAATCCCAGCTGTGCCATGGCCGAGTTGGGTGGCCCTGGGCAAGGCATGGATCCCCCCTGCCCTGGCTTCTCCCTGCCTTGGAAAACGAGGATAACCGTGCTGACTTTTCCCCACCTCGAGGACTGTTGGATCTTTGAAAGTACCCGGGCTGTGAAAGCCCAATTATTAGGAAATCCAAACATTCCCAGCCCTCCTCGGGAGCGGGAACGTGGCATTCCTGCTTCCCAACAAAGCAGCAGCCACGGAAAACATCCTAAAAGAGAGCAAATGTGTGTGAGTGTGTGTGTGTCCCTGTGCAGGAGCAGCAGTCTGGGCTCAGCTTGAGTTGATTCATGTGGGTTTTGACTCAGATTATCCCAGCTTACAGGGAACAAGGCTCGTGTTTCTGCTCCTGCTTCCTAAGCCTGGGTGTTGTTTTTTTTTCCCCCTTCTCCTTGTCTCTCCCGCTTTTTCTTCCTCCAGCAAACTCTCCTGGATCCTCATTGTGTGATGGGAAGGGTTGGGTGTGCTGGGTTTCATCTTCCCACCCCAAAATGGTGGCCTGACCTCCCTCCATCCAAACCCAAGGCCAAGCTGAGGGAGAAAATTGCCTTTTTTTGCCTTTTTTTGGTTTGGTTTTGTTTTGGTTTTTTTTTGACATGCACAATGCATTCCCCCTGCAGAAAAAGCAGCACCACATCTGGATAGTGTTTCACCAGGGCTGCTCCAGGAATTATCAGAACAGTGTCCTCAGCTTCATATTATTATTATTATGTGCCACACACTAAAAAATGACTGAGGGGGAGGGGGAGGAACCCACAAGAACTATTAAAAAAAAAATCAGAAAGGCAGCAAATTAAAAAACAAAATGACTAAAATCCAACCCTCTGCTATAAAGCAGAATTTCCATTTGGTCAGGATGTGAAACAGCTCTGCCAGAAGTGATATTATCGAGGAGTTTGCGGTCGTGGGACCTGCTGTTTGTTTATTTAATCCCGGTTTTCCCAGGGGGACTGGGATCCCTGGGATCCCTGGGGGGTGGGTGTCCCCAGGGAGGGGGGACACGTTTGGAAGCAGAGTGTGGCCGTGCAGGGATTGGGAATTTGCCTCCCCTGGCTGGTGAGGGAGCCCTGGGTGAGGTGTGAGTGTGTCCCTGTGCTGCCTCCCCGCAGGAATTCCGGCACAGCCCCTCTGGGAATGCAGCCCTGGAAGATCTCGGGGATTTCAGAGGCCATTAAACATTTCTGGGAAATATGTACAAGGGCCTTTGATGCTCCCCAGTCTAGAAATGTGGTTTATTGATGCGTGGAAGGGATCCCAGGGCTCCTCTTCTGGATGCGCTTTTTCATCCCTGGTCACCACAAGCATCAAGGTGCTGTCTCAACAGGAAAAAAAATACTTTCTGAGGAGACCAAACAAGCCATAAACTTGAAATCTGGGGTCAGTAAATAAGTTGTGACAAAAAATCTGTTGCTTCCTGCCCTTGCTTTCCATGCATCTCTTGATGAGCTGCATTTGGCAGGTTAAAAAGCACCTGAAATCCTTTATTGGCTTGTTCTAAGGGGATATAAACCATTTCTGGGAACCAATAGAAAGCAGGTTCCTAAAAGCCATGGTGACAGCTGCATACCAAAAGCAGACTAATAGCAGAGAGACAAAGGAATGGTAGAATAATCTGTAGTGAAATAAAGATTTTAATAGCAAAACCAAGTCTTCAGAGAGTGAACATGATCCAAAGCAAACCATACCTTTATATATGGGGATCTGGGAGAGGGAGAAAAAAAAAATCATCTCATTTTTTCCCCCTTAAAACAAATTACTCCTCACGGAGCAGTTTCATATCTGCTGCTAAATTATTAAACTCCTTCTCCGGGGAGAAGAGATAAAATAAACATCCCCCATTTCATTTTTTTTTCTTTTTTGTTCTTTTTTCATAACTTGGGTGAGTGGAAAAGCAGGAGGCTGGCCATGAATAACCAGGCAATTGAAATAAAATCATCAGATGTTTGGGGAGGGCGAGAAGATGTGGAGCCCGAAATAAATCACCGGCTTAAAACAACGGCAGAAAGGAAATTAAATAAATAAAAAATCCTCTTCTGTGCAGTGGGCTCTTGGTGCCAAGCTTTCCCCAGTCAGTGTCTGGAGGAAGTGGGTGGCAACACGTTTGATGTAGGAGGTGAGGAATTTGTATGTGCCTGAGCGAGGCTAAAAGGGACAAAAAAGAAGGAAATCAGCAGTCATGGATATGGGATTATGTCATGGAGCACAGGGGATGGGGCAGAGCAGGTTTGGTGTCCACGTGAGCAGGACTAGACAGGAAAGCATCCAAGGGAGGGCAAGGAAGGTGGGGAAGGGCCTGGATTGGAAGCCGTGTGAGGACACTGAGGGCACTTGGTGTGTTCAGCTGGAGAAGAGGAGACTGAGGGGAGACCTCACTGCAGTTCCAACTGCCTGGGCAGGGGCAGAGGAGGGGCAGGGACTGAGCTCTGCTCTGGGGGGACCAGGAACAGCACCCAGGGAATGGCTGGAGCTGTGTCAGGGCAGGGTCAGGTTGGATCTCAGGAAAAGGTTCTTCCCTCAGTTGGGCACTGACCAGGCTCCCCAGGGCAGTTGGCACAGCCCCAAGGCTGCCAGAGCTACAGGAGGGTTTGGCTGATCCTCTGGGGCACAGGGTGTGACTCTGCACAGGGGATGGGCCTGTGCAGGGCTGAGGGTTGGACTGGATGATCCCTGTGGGTCCCTTCCAGCTTGGTGTGTCCTGTGGGATCAGCCAGAGCAGCTGTGATGGAAGGGTGGCAGGTCCTCTTGTGCCTGGCAGCAGAACCAAGAGCTGGAGAAAACCCTAAAGGCACGAGGGATATTCCACAGCATAATCCCAGGGTCCTCACACCTTCCCCCATGTAACCTGTCTCTTCTCAGTCTCATTTTCCTGGAGTTCACCAACCCCTCTCGAAGGTCAGGAGGGAGATCCAGAGGTGCTGCAGGGAGTGGCCAGCTGGGCTGAGCAATCCACACAGATGGACTTCCTGCTCCTGGCAGCTGGGAACTGGGAGAGGGGAGGGAGGCAGCAGATGCTTTGGGGCTGTTTTGTCCCCCTGTCCCCCAGAGCAGACACCTCCTTCCACCCCCTGACCCTGCTTTCAGCTGCAGGAGCCGGGGGTGCAGCCTGGGCTGTGCTGGCCAGGAGGGAGAGGGAGAGAAGCTGTTTTTCCACCTCTTTTTGTATCCCAAGTCCCCATCAACTGCACCTGGAGTTGGGTCTGGATCTTCCCACACAACAGCAAAGCACAGGAGATGTCAGGTCCCAGCTGAGGGCTGTGACCAGCTGTGACATCCTTCACCTGGCTCTGCAGAGATATTGGGAACATCCTGATTTTCCCAATGACTTTGGAGCATGAGTGTGTGCAGAACCATCCCAAATTATTGCTTCTGTGGTCAGAGTGTCTAAAAAAAAAACCACCACTGGCAAGTTTTCTTAATCAGAAGTCACCCTGAAGCAGAGAGTCCCTGGGGAAGGCACCTGATTTCACCATGGCAGGATTTCCTTGCTGATGGCTTGATCAGATCTGTGCCAGTCCACGTGAACATTTGGCTTTCTGGATGCTTATCCAAAGGCAAATCAAATCCCACATCATTGGAAATTCACTTTTTCAATGGAAGGTTTTGATGTTCAGCTTCGTTTCCATCAGCAAGGTGGTTTCCATGGGAAATTGTTCATATGACCTTGATAGAACCCACCTCCAAAATAATGTAGGTCATCAAATGGGGCTCAAATGTGGTAATTTCAGGTGATGAATTCAAAAAATCTCTATAGAAGAAATTTCTTCTATTCTCCTGCTTCAGGAGATCCATCAAGCCACAGCTTCTTAGTGAAGAGCCCTTTGCTTTCCATGCTTCAGGATTTTATGATTTCTACCTTTTACCATCAGGTGAATCAAGATTAGCAGTAGCAAATTGTCAATTTTGAATCAAGTTACCACCAAATTTAATTTTTCCTTGTTTTCCACAAGCTGGAAATTCTCTTTTCTTACGGGTTTGCAACTTGTAGGGCACAGAAATAGGGAAATACAAAGAGAGAAAATATGGTGAACATTTGAGTTTGAGCAACATCTTTTGGCTCCACAAATATTGTACCCAAAAGTCAGGGAAACATGATGGAAAAGGAAATTTTGCACAGCTCTTGGGCTGGGTTTAACAGATTGTGTGAAAAGTAAGTGGTACTGGGATAAAGCAGCATTTTTCGATCTGGAATCAATACTGGCAGGAAGTAGAAACATTTGCCATGAAGTGAGAAACAACACATGGTTATTTCATTATATTTACCTAATAAAGTCCCTCTCTTTCATGTGGGATTGGAGAAAGGTCTCACGTGGCATTTAATAAAAGAAGGATGCTTGGAATTGCCTTGGCAGTTACAGAGGGACAGATGAGCAATATTTCCTTCCATTTTCTCAGGGTGATACAGCCTGGATTTGAACATGTTGGAAATTATCCTCCCCACGATGCCTTTATTGGAAAGACAAACAAATAGTCTTGATTTTTGCTCTGCTGGGGGGTGGGGGGAAATATTCCTGCTGGATCCATGCTGCAGATTCCAAAGGGGGATGTGGTAAGAGATACCACTGAGTCTGCCATTCCCGTCCCAGGAGCCCATCACTGGACACCTTGGAGCAACAGAGGAGAGCTGAACATCCCTGAGTGCTCCTGCCCTGCCCTGGGTGAGGGAGGGATGAGAAATGCTCCGAAAGTCGGGCTGGCTGCCTTTGATTGCCACGTGTGTGGGATCTCACAGGAGGAGCGTGGGCAGCAAAGCAATGGAAAGAGCATTTCCACCTCCACAAGGCATTTAACGAGGAATCAGCCCCTCCCTGGAAGGCAGAGGACCTGCTGGGGGGGTTTGGGGTTGTGTAACCGGGGTGGAACCCACGGTGCTGCTGTGGCAAGGCAGGGGGGTGGGATGCAGGAGGGGTGGGATGCAGGAGGGGTGGGAAGCAGGAGGGATGGGATGCAGGAGGGGTGGGATGCAGGAGGGGTGGGAAGCAGGAGGCTCCTGCTCCCACACGGGGCTCAGGGTTGGGATCCTGGTGGATCTGGTGGTGATCCTGGAGGGGTGACAGCATCCCAGCCAGCGGGATTGTGAGGTGTGGTGGTGCCCAGGCTGGGTGAGCAGCAGGGCTGTTAGAGGGGCTGTGAGGCCGTGGCATTGGGCAGGAAGGGGTCAGTGCCTGCCCCAGGGTTTGTCTCCATTCTGGTGCTGCTCCAGCCCTCACAAAGCCTCTCCTTCCCCTCAGTGAGGCAGGTGAGGAGGCTGTCCCTGTGCCAGTCATCCCAGGTATTTAGAATCCCGGAGTCACTGAGGTTGGAAAAGCCCTCCCAGCCCATGGATCCCCCCTGTGCCCCATCCCCACCTTGTCCCCCAGCCCAGAGCACTGAGTGCCACGGCCAGGCCTTCCTGGGACACCTCCAGGGGTGGGGACTCCAAACCTCCCTGGGCAGCCCCTTCCCACCCTTTCCATGAAGAAATTCCTCCTGATGTCCAACCTGAGCCTCCCCTGGCACAGCTGGAGGCCACATCCTCAGATTTCTCAGATTTGTCAGTGGGTGAAAGCCCTGCTGGGTCCTGCACACCTGGAGGGCAGTTCCCAGGGGTGGGGTCTGGGGAATGGAGGGTGTGTGGGTGACAGCTGGCACGGCCATGGCACTGTCAGGGTTGCCACCATCTCTCCTAACACCCACAGGGTGGTTCAGCATCAGCAGGCGGAATCACAGAATCATGGGATGGTTTGCATTGGAAGAGACCTTTAAAGGTCACCTGGTTCCAATGCTCCTGCAATGAGCCTGGATAATCTCCCAACCAGGTTGCTCCAAGCCCTGGCCAACCTGGCCTTGGACACTCCCAGGGATGGGGCAGCCACAGCTTCTCTGGGCAACCTGTGCCAGT
Source organism: Lepidothrix coronata (assembly GCF_001604755.1). Taxonomy (NCBI): domain Eukaryota; kingdom Metazoa; phylum Chordata; class Aves; order Passeriformes; family Pipridae; genus Lepidothrix; species Lepidothrix coronata. The sequence continues at coordinate 1,937,135 of NW_016690281.1, forward strand.
GTTTCACCACTCTCATTGTAAAAAAATTCTGCCTTATATCTACTCTGAGTTGACTCTGTTTTAATTTAAACCATCACTCCTTGTCCTGTTGGAGTAGTCCCTGCTAAAAAGGTTTGTCCCCATCTTTCTTGGAGCCCCTTTAGGCACTGGAAGGGGCTTTGAGGTCTCCCTGGAGCCTTCTCTTCTCCAGGTGAACCCCCCCAGCTCTCCTTGCCTGTGTCCACACCAAAGGTAGCACAACAACCCTCTGATCCCCTTCATGGCTCCCACAGATGCTGCCCAATGAAGTCCTTCTCTCCTGGTTTTCCAGGGAAACAACGCCAATCCCTTAATTCTTGCTGCTCAGAGCTGGTTCTGACAGAAACATTTCAAACCCTGCACTGGGAGGATCTTCTTCCCCCAGTTCTACCTTCCCACCCCCCCGATGGGAATTATGACACCCCAGAGCAGCTCAGACCTCCTGGGGGTCCCCAGCATTTCCCACCCAGGTAAATCAGGCTCTGCTGGGGACATCAGGAGGCCAAACCAGCCCTGCCCCACGTCAGGAAGCCACTTGTGCATTTTCTTCATCATTTCTAACCTCGAAAAGCCCATCGGGGTGCTCTGGGAAGGGCAAGACAACTGCTGAAGAGGATAAAAAAAAAAAAAAAAACAACTTTCATTTTCTGGGCCAGCCTGCAGCTGTCAGCTGAACCTCCTCCTGATCCTGCCCTCTCCACAACAACAGCTGGAGCAGCCAAAAATGGGCTGCTGGGCAGGAACCACCCGGCTCCTGTTACAGGCGACACCTCGCAGATGCCACTTCCGTGAAAAAAATATAAAATGGGGAGAAAAAAAACCAAAAACCACCCCACAGATGGAAAAATTATTTGCCTGACATTGGAAATTCTTTTTGTTACATGAACCCTGACATGTGTTGTGCTATAAAAGGGAGGGGGAGACGGGGAGAGAGGGGGGGGAAAGGAAAGGGAAACTGGAGGAAGGAAAAATTCTCCGTGAATTCGATTTTCACCTGTTGTCTCAGGACAAGGGGGGGGTTGGAAGGGAGGTGGGATGTCTGTGCTGGTGGGGCCAAGATGGGGCCACCAGTTTGATTCCAAGGACCCTTTTCCTCGGAAATATTTCCAAGAAGGGTGGAGGTTTCTCACCAGGCAGTGGTTTTTCAGGTTGGCTGGTTTATGGAGAAATGAAACTGTGTGTTCTTCTCTGGAAAGCTCAGCAATGTAATTTGTGAAGATATCACTATGATTTGTGAAGATTTCTATATAATTTGTGAAGATATCAATACAATTTGTGAAGATATCATTATAGTTTGTGAAGATATCACTATGATTTTTGAAGATATCAAGATAATTTGCAAAGATATCACTATGATTTGTGAAAATATCAATGTAATTTATGCAGATATCACTATGATTTGTGAAGATATCCTTATAATTTGTCAAGACACCAGTATAATCTGTGGAGATATCACTATGATTTGTGAAGATTTCAATAGAATTTGTCAAGATACCAACATAATTTGAGAAGATATCAATACAATTTGCGAAGATACCAATATAATTTGTGAAGATATCAATAAAACTTGTGAAGATACCAATGTGATTTGTGAAGATATCACTATGATTTGTGAAGATTTCAATAAGATTTGTGAAGGTATCAAGATAATTTGTGAAGATATCACTATGATTTTTGAGGATATCCTTATAATTTGTCAAGATAACAGTATAATTTGTGAAGATATCACTATGATTTGTGAAGATTTCAAGATAATTTGTGGAGATATCACTATGATTTGTGAAGATTTCAGTACAATTTGTGAAGATATCACTATGATTTGTGAAGACATCAATACAGTTTGTGAAGGTATCGAGATAATTTGTGAAGATATCAAGATAATTTGTGAAGATATCAAGATAATTTGTGAAGATATCAAGATAATTTGTGGGGACCCCAATACAATTAGTGGAGACACGGGTGGGATTTGTGGAGATCTCAACGTGACTTGTCACCATCCCAGAGGAAACGTTCCCAGCCAACGTTCTCAGCAGATGCTTTGCAGGTCCAGAGCTCCTGCACACACTGATTAGTTCCAGGGCTGCAGCTGATTAATCACTGCCACCCCTCCTCGCTGCAGCTCTTGTCAACATTTCACTGCTTTGTCTGCTGCTTATTTCCACCATAATCCACTTAATCAGAGCTGCTCATCCCCGGAGCCTCCGGCGGCGGCATTTCCACGCTGGACCTGCAGCCAGAGCCTCTCCCAGCCTCCACCAGGGACAGCAGGAGCAGCCAAAAAGTGGGACAAACTGCCCTTGTGCAGGGACAGAACCCCTGGTGGGTCAGAGCTGGGGGGGCTTTGAGGAGAGGGGGAGCCAAAGCTTTCCCAGGTGAAGGAGATGGAGAGAGAAACGGTCCCAGTGAGAGGGGGAAAGTCCTCCCAGGAGAGGTGTGGATCCTCCATCCCCAGGGATATTTGATGCTCATCCAGGTGAAGCCCTGCACAGTGGCAGCTCATCCTCGGGTTGGAGCAGTTTGGAGCAGGGGGCTGGGTTAGAGACCCGTGGGGTCTCTGCCCTGTGTTGTTGTGACACTGGGCTTGTCTGCCATTTCCCACAATATTCCAAAACTCTGAAAGTTAAAAAAATGTGTCTCTGAGCTGATCAGCCCCCAGGATCAGGCTGACAGCCCTGTAACAGGGTAGACTTCATCAGCTCCTCTTTGTCATCTCATTCCATCATTAGCCTGACACGAATTCCTCTCCAATTTTGGTGTTTCTGGACCGAAGTTTCTGCATTACAGACCTGGGGTCACTTCCCAGAGCCCGGCACTGCCCGTGCATCCCACCTCCCCCAATCCCACGCCTTTCTTGGAGCGTGGGAAGCTGCACAGCCCCACATCCCCCTCCCTCCCAGCCCTGCAGGAGCTTTGGCTGCTCAGCAGGGGTGGGGAGAGGCAGAGGAGGAGGAGGAGGTGCAGAGGTAACTTTGGCTCCCAACTTCAGCCTCCCCATTAGAGCGAGCGGGAAACATTTGCTGGTGGGAGAACGTTCCCGGTGACAGGTCCTAAAATAATTGTGGAGGTGACATGAGTGAGCGACACTGATAATGAACACGAGTTGGTGGAGCTGTGGCATAATTTCCTGCAGAGCTCTGTGGTCCCCAAGGAGGCTTTTACGCCCCCGCTGGGCCTAATTTAGGAGAAAGTTTGGGAGTTCGACTTCGCCCGGAATGGAGCCTCGCTCCAACTTTTCCCATTGCTCTGATAAAAGATAAACATTAACTCTTGGCTGATTTGGGCTGAGATTTCGTTTCCAGCTATTTTTTTGGGGGGCCTCTGGGGATCCATGACTTGGTGGTGACTCACTTGCAGTGTCCCAAATGAACCGGCTCTGCTGGGGAAGACACTTGTCGTGTCCTCGCCCATGGGGTGACCCCAGAGGAGGTCCTCCCCCTTTTTGGGGATATTTCCAGCATTGGAAGGGACAAATGTCTCTTCTGATGTGTCATTTTGGTTGTTTCTCTCAGCTGATTGTGATACAAAAATTAGGAAGGGAATTCAGACTCAGAAAAGCTGATTAGGGCCACGGGGCTGTGGCCAGAATTTTTGTCAGAATTTGAAATGTGTTTGCAGCAGAGATGGAAACATCACTCTATTTACCTCAGGTTTTTTGCAGCTCTGCAAGTTTAGATTAAATCACTTAAATGCTTTTGGAGGGATAAATCCCTCTTGTTTTGGAGCAGAGGTGGATCCTCTCTCTGAATAAATGGAGAAGACCTTTGGTGTGTGATGGTTCAATGTAGAGATGGCACCTGACATGGGACTGAGATGGTCCCAACCTCGTCTGGTTTGGGAATCTCCCTGCTCTTGGGGTTGTGAGTCACTCAGGATTTGGGTTTTAGGGCCAAATTCCAACGTGGACATGAGGCTGCCACACTGGAGCTGTTTGGGGAGCTCGTGACTCTAATGATGATCTGCTGCTTTATCACACCCCAAGTGGGGATAAATTCAGACTCAGGTTTCTTCTGCACGGGAAATATAAACCAAGGCCAGAGGGTTGTACCTGTTCTTCTTCCTTTCAGGCCTCTCACTGAACTTCCAGTCCTGCACTTGTGCCACCAGGATGAGGGTTTTTCCCATGACACACAGCAGGAAAGGAGCTTCCATTTTGACAAAGGAATCAGCTGGATCTTCAGTGAGGATGCCCTTGGGGTTTTCCAGGAGTTTTATGTCCAGACAAGCACATGCACTTCTCCTTTGTGCTCCCAGTGTCCTCCCTCCTGAACAGTTTGCAGCAAGCTAAAGCAAGGGAAAAGCTCTGCCAGCAGTTGGGATGGAGGGCTGGGAAGCACCTGGAGAAGGGATACTGTCCAAGTCCTGCTGCAGGGCTTGGGGGAGAAAATTCCTCCCGAGCTTTCCCCCAGGCCTGAGATCCCCCTGGAGCACCGAGTCCATCCCAGGGAGTGGGATGTGCTCCCCTGCTCCCACCCCCCTCCAAAGGACCCCCAGAGAAATCCCTGCCAGTCACCCCCTCTCCATGTCTAAAGTGCTTCCATCACACCAATCAAATCCCTGCCAGATTCCAGCCTCTGCTGCCATTCTCCCTATTCCAACCCCTCCCAAAGCATTAAAGCTTTCCAAGATTATTTTTCCAGATAATTTACGGTTTTTCCTCTAAACTAATTAAACCACCCATTTTCTGACCCTCTCCTTTTCAGCTGGGAACTGATTTTATGGAGAGAGTGACAAGCTACCCCCTGTTTTTCCTTCCTGCATGTTTCCTCTGAAGCATCGTAATTAGTGATCATCAGCTTTAACGCCTCCAGATTATTGCAAATGAGTGATGCCTCCTTAATGAATAACATATTAATCACATTATCAACCTTTATTATTGCTAGACAAACTGCAGAGAGATGATTCCTTCACTTAGGAAGCTTTCAGCATGAAGTCTGAATGGTTTGGAATGAATTTCCTTGTGTTTTACACACGTTCTTCCCTTTTCTATCACAGACACCCAATTTGGAGGTGATGTTATCAGGAAAAATATCCCCACAGGCCACGTTTTTTTCTTCATTTGTCACCTGGGGCAGCTGTCAGTGTCTAGCACAACTCACAGATCCTCGGGAATAATTGGGTTTGCTCTCTGCTTGTGATAATTGCAATTAATAACATTGATGGAGTGTTTTCTCGTCAGGGATAAGGACAAACATTCACACGCTGCTGGCACGGGAGTCCTTTCCAGGCCCCCAGATTCCAGAAGGTTTTTCACTGCTCGTGGCAAATATTGTGGATCTTTATTCCCCTCTAGTGGCATATCCCAAAAAAACCAGCTGGGAGTCCAAACTGCTGCTTCCTCAGGGATCAGGCTGGTTTTTCCTGAACGGGCAGAGCTCAGGAGTTAAATATCCAGGGGGCATCCACAGGTGGGGGAGGCATTTCCAGCTGCCAGTTCAGCCAGGATGGGAAGAAGAAGAAGATGACACACTGTCTTGGAAGAGATTGGCCTGTCCCTCCCCCCAGCATGAAATCAGGAGTCACAGGAGGAGAATTATTGATGGGGAAGAGGAGCAGCTCCTGGGAATCACCTGCCTGGAAGCAGTTCTGGGACAGTGACTCTGTGAGGAACAGTGAGACCCCCCGAGTGGAAAAATGGGGCTGAGGGGCTCCCAGAGAGCAATTTGCTGGAGGGAAACTGCTCTGGGATTGAGGTGGCTTTTAATCCTGCAGGAGGAGGCAGCTGAGCCCACCTCAGCATCCCTTCAGGGGCCTGGGGACAGGGGACACCCCTGGGTGATGCAGCACTTGCTTTTGGGGGTGCTGGGCTGGGAACAATCCAGCTGGGCCAATTTTGATGGGTTTGCCCTCAAAAACAAGCCTGGCAAAAAGGGGAGGTGTTAAAACCCAGCAAAGAGGGAATAACATTAGGGAAAGAAAATCCTGACACCTGTGAAATGGGAAATATTTCTCTTTTTTAAGGTTTTGTGGCAATTCTGGATTTGGGGCTCCAGAGTTCCTCCAGTCCCAGCTTTGGCTTTGACTCCACCAGCCAAAGGAAATCTTCTGGCACCTCTTCCTCCCTTTGCATCCAGGTTTGCAGGCAGAGTTTCCCTTCACGTGTGCTCCTGTGTCACCCTGAGCTGGTGCCACCCTGTCCTGGTGTCACCAGGTGACACGTGTGGGGCCGGGGACGTGCCCTGTGTCCCACCCAGCTCAGCCCCTGGCCCTCAGTGACAACCAGGAGCGACTCAAGTCTGGCTCTCTGGGCTTTTTATTGAACATTTAAACCAACACACTTTGTTTAACCCTCCCTGCAAATCCTCCAGCTCGTTATGCAAACTTTGTCTTTAGAGTTGAAGGCAAGAAAAAACCAAATCAAATCTACTTTCCGGGCTCCAGGGTCTGCACCCGCTGAAGGTTTAATTTAAAAAATTAATAAACCGTGGAGTGAACAGCAGAATTTCACTTCCGAGCGTTTTCCTGAATTACAAGGGTGGCCTCTAGTGGTGTCGTCCGAGTCGTCCTTCCCACGGTGTGAAAAGCAAGTGCCCAGCCTTATTAGTGAGTGATAAAACATAATTAGAAGACAATTAAGAACACGAAGAACTCCTTTGGGAACACAGCCCTCTTTTCCCAATAGCTTTTCTGCTCCTTCCCAGTCCTGAGCTTTCCAAGCCAACCTTACACCAAAAATCATAGTAAAAATTAGGGAAGTTGTAAGTTGGGATCATTTGGAACATTTGACAGACATTTGCCAACTTTTATTAAATGGGAGATGAAGTTAAGCCTGAATATTTTTTTTAAATGAATAATTTAATTTAATTTCATTTCTTCATTTAATGAATGAAGACTTGGAATAAAGTTTTATTAAAAATATCTAGTTATGGTTCCTCCTGTCACTCCATCATTTCTCCTGTTCCTCATCCCCACCTCCCCCAGGCAACCAGAGAGTCATCCCTGCTTTTGGCTGGTCCCACTGGAGACCCTTTCCTGCTATTAATGGGATGTGGCAAAGGGGGGAAAGACCTTGATATGGGTAGGAGTGATCAGAGCATTTGGGAAAAAAACCATCACCCGAGGCCCGGTTAGAAATTATCTTCCTGATTTGAAAGAGAGCTTATTTCACTTGATTTATTGGGAAGAGGAGCAGAACAAAGGATGGGCAGAGCTCCTCCTGCTCCTTAAAAATCCCCCCTTTCCCAGGTATTAACATCTATTTTTAGGGTCTGGTCGGGTCCCACCTCCAGGGCCAGACAAAGTGTCCATGTCAGCACTTGGGGAAGCTGGAAAATCAATGTTCCCCAGGTTAAACCTGCCCAGCAAAGCTCTGCTGTCACCTGAGCCCCCCGGGAGGGAGGGACGCTCCCACCCCTGGCACCTGGAGCCTCCTTCATCCCGGAGCAGGCTTGGATTTCCACCTGACGAGACAAACTCTGGCTGCCAGAATAAATTGTTTTAGAGCACTGACAAACAAGCTTTGGGGGCGGAGATCAGTGTCAACACTCTCAAAAGCTCTGCTGATCACTCCGGGGGATTATTTGGATTATTCCTAGTTTATTTCCCTCTTTTTTTTGCCGCCAAATTTCACTCCCTGCTTTGTGCAACTGCCTGGGAATTCTCTGTGCTGCTCTCTCAGGTTCAGCAAGAAGTGAAATGATAAATAAAGGTGCCAAAGAAGACAGTGACATGAGCTGCTCCTGAGCTTTGGGAAAAGCAGGAAATCATTCATATTCCCTCCAAAAAATGAAGGAGAAGGGCTGTGTGAGGCTGGGTGTCCTCTGGCAAGGGCTTGTCAGGAATAGACATCTCAAAAAAACATCATTTATTTCTAGTGTGACTCCTTCAATCAAGGGGGAAAGAAAGGTTCAAGGAGAAGTTGCACAGCAATCTTTCCTCAGGTTTTGGGATTTATAGAAATGTTTAAATCTGGCTTGGAGGGGGGCTGAAAATTGGCACTTTTTGCCCTGACAAAGAATCAGCACAAAGAATGACCCAAGGGCTTCCTTGTGCTGCTGGTTCCTCTCTTTGCCCTGTTGTCATGGGGAAAAACTCTGCCAGAAACAGGACAAACCCCACCCAACCATCTGCAGAGAATCCTGGGAATGATGGTGACAACTCTGCCAGAAACAGGACAAAACCAAGTTAACTATCTGCAGAGAATCCTGGGAATGGTGATAACCCTCCCTTACCTGTTGGGGGGAACAGTGGGATTTCCCAGCTGAGCTCTGCCCCGAACCAGGAGAGAGGAGGGATTTCCCCTCATCAAGCACAAGAGGCTCATTTTATAATCATGGACTGGTTTGGGTCGGAAGGGACCTTAAAGCTCATCCCATTCCACCCCCTGCCATGGGCAGGGACACCTTCCACTAGCCCAGGTTGCTCCAACCTTTCCTTGGACACTCCAGGGATGGGGCAGCCACAGCCTCTCTGGGCACCCTGTGCCAGGGCCTCCCCCCCCACCACTGTCAAAACCTTCTTCCTCACATCCCGTCTAAATCAAGCCTTTTTTAAGCCCAAACCATTCCACCTTTCCCCCCCCAAGGAGTGCCGTTTTCGGAGGGTTGGTGCTGCAGGACGAGGTGCCCTTGGCTCTGCACGGGATCCGTGGAAAAGCAGAGCAGGAGGAGAGCCCCGGGCTCTGCCTCTCCCCACCAGTGACTCGGAGCGGGCACAGCTGTGCCCTGCCCGTGCTCTGCCAGCCGTGACCCCCCTCCCTCCTGCCCGACCCTCCTGCCCTGCCGGCACACACGAGCTGTCCCCACACGAGAGGAGCTCCAGCTGCTCCACAAAGTCACTTCTGTGCCGAGCCTTGTAGTCGGTTCAGGAAACCTGCCCGGAAAAAGCTTCTCTGGGAGCTCTGGAGCAACTCTTCCAGGGGATCCTCAGCCCCGTCAGGGATTTTTAAATGCCAAAATATAAAATATAGGAGCTGAAGATTGTTCGGTTCGTTGGTTAAGGGTGACAAGGTCTGTGTTTCAGTTGCCTGCCCGGTCTCACACCCTCGTTTCCCCTCAGACACAGTGGGATTGTGCACAATTTAATCCCAATATGTGACTGAGGGTCCGGGAGGCTGCAAGGGAAGGCAACTCCCCAGAGAATAAAGCACGCTGGTTTATATTTATATTAAATATAAATTTATATTTTATAAATTTATATTTATGTTTTATAAATTTATATAAAGTATCTAATTATATATTTATATATTTATATTATATAAATTCATATGTTATATATTATATATAAATATAAAAATATATATTATATATAAATGTATAAAAATATATATTATATATAAATATTATATATAACATATAAATGATATATAAATTTATATAAAAATATACATAAATGTATATATTTATATATTATATATAAATTTGTATATAAAAATATATATTATGTATAAATTTATATATTATATATAAATATATATTGTATATAAATTTATATATAATAATAAATATATTATATATAAATGATATATAAATTTATATATAAATATATTATATTATATATAATATATATAAAGTAATATATATTATATATAAAGTATATAAATTATATATTATATATAATGTGTAAAATATTATATATTATATATAAATATATATTTATGTATATTTTTAGATATTATATAAATTATATATTTATATTTATATTAGTGAGTAATAAAACATAATTAGAAGACAATTAAGAACACGAAGAACTCCTTTGGGAACACAGCCCTCTTTTCCCAGTAGCTTTTCTGCTCCTTCCCAGAATTTATATATTTATAAATATAAATATATAATTTATATAATATAATATTCCCTCCCCAGACAGGGGAGGGAAGGAAGGACCAAGTTATATAAATATAAATATAAANTTATATAAATTTATATAAAGTAAATTTATTTATAAATGTATATTTATATAAATATAAATATATAATTTATATGATATAATATTCCCTCCCCGCACGGGGGAGGGAAGGAAGGACCAAGTAATATAAATATAAATATAAATATAAATATAAATATAAATATAAATATAAATATAAATATAAATATAAATATAAATATAAATATACCACTTCATTTGGAGCTGTGTGAGCTCGGTCCTGCCCTGGGTGTGTTTTCTGGAGGGACAGTAAAGGAGGGGATTTGTGAGGGGAACCTGCAGTGACCAGCCCGGGGCACATCCTGGGGTTCTCTGCTGTGGCTCAAAGCACAGACCCTGAGCACACCCCCCCTTCCAGAGCAGCTGGGTGCCCTCCCTGAAGCTCAGGAGTACCACACCCCATTTCCCATCCCATCCCTGCCGTTTTAGGCAGATTCCTGAAAGCTGGAAGCTTCCCTCTTTGGTGCAAATCCATCTGGTGCCCAAAATTCAGGTTAAGGTTCAGCTCAGATGAAAACCAACCTGGACTGAATAAAACATCCCAAGCAGCAGCAGCAGCAGCCCCCGTGTTCCCACCTGTCTGCTGGAGCCACCTGCTTGGTTTTGCTGCAAATTTAGAGCAGAAGCTCCTTGGGAGAAGCCCCTGCCTTGGTTATTCCTTTGTTTACCTGCTGCAAAGTGCAGAGAATAACGAGAGGAGACAGGCAGCTTTTAGAGCTGAAAGGCAGAAGATCAAAGTTCAGTCCCCTGTCGGATGTCAAGCAAATAAATATCATCTGTCTTCCACCTGATGGTAATTCTGCTCCTGGAACTGCCAGGATAAAGGGGAATTCGTTAATATTCAGGATGCAGGACGGAGCAGATACTTGGAAGACAAGGAGGAAACATCAGAGAAGCTGAGCAAGGTCCCCTCAAGCTGATGAGCACCACGAATTCCCTCCTGCCTGTGGGTCACCCACAGCTTCAGGGAAGTGCAGCATCCCTATGGATGCCGTGGGAATGTCCCTTGGTTAAGGGCTGAAGAACAGAGCAATTCCTTGCCGTTTTCCCAGCCCAGCCCCTCATTCCTGCACACTGCAGCATCCCCAGTGTCCTTCACTCCTCTCCTCACTCCCTTCCCAGCCCTGCTGCACCACCCTGGAGGTGCAGGGAGCGTGGGAGAGGAAAACTTCCAGGAAAATTCAGCTTTTTAAACCTCAACCTGGCAAGAAAGTCAGGAGCGGATTCCAGGGTCTCCATGCCTGGCTTTTACAAGCAACTGCTGCAGCCAGTGGGTAATTTATTACTAATTGTGTTTTAATTTCGAGCTGGGAGGAAGAATCCAGGCAATCCCGGATGGGGGAGGGAAGGAAGGACCAAGTTCATGACAAGCACATTGACTGGATTGGCTGAAGGCCAGAGCTGGGCTCAGCAAAGCTCAGCCCATCTCAGGTGCAGCCCAATTTTTAAATGCACAGTTGAAGTTTTAGCATCGGAACCGAGAAGCAAAGAGGGGTTTCAGGTGAATAAATTCAGGTTCAGAGAATCCTGGAATGGTTGGGACTGGGAGGGAGCTCAAAGCCCATCCAGTGCCACCCCCTGCCATGGGCAGGGACACCTCCCACTATCCCAGATTGCTCCAACCTGGCCTTGGACACTTCCAAGGACGGGGTATCATATTTTATGATGCTCTGATTGCTATGGGCAAGCTGTGAGTGATCCCAACATCAGGCAGTGCAGGAATCAGGGCTCTGGGAACTCAGCCCCAGCAGGTGCCAATAAGAGGAAAATCCCCCTTCCCATGCTCGGCATAAAGAGGGAAAAACTCTTAATGTGGAGCTACATTTTGAGGATTTTGCCACAAACTTTAGGGATTGGCAACAGAGGTGGATGGAGCAGGTGCTGATCTTTGGAGCTGAGTTAGTTGTGGTCAGTAATTGGGGAAGATGGGACATAAATGACAGTGTCTGACATTTTAACACCACCCCTCTGAAATCAATTGCTGTCTTTAGTCATTTTTAGCCAAAAATGCTTGGGCTTCCCAGCTGGGGATGAGAGTGTTGCTGTGGTGCTGCAGAAATCCTCTTTATCCATGATTTGGAGCCCAGGGAATTCGTTCCAAAGCACAGGAACAGCTGGGAAAAGGTAAATGAGAGTGTTATAACAGCACTCCCAGGCTGTGTCACGGGCTGGGCTGGTGCAAAGGACACCTGGCTGCACAGTGGACAGCCCAAAATGGGTGTTCTGAGGCAATATTTTTTCTGCCTTGGGCATTTCAATGATCCTCTTTTACTCTCAACACTCCACACCAGCAGCAACCTGCTCTAGTGGGTGGCATCTCTGCCCATGGGAAGGGTTGGAACTGGATGATCTTTAAGGTCCCTCCAACCCAAACCATTCTAGAATTACTTTATAGGAGGTCAGGTAGAAAGGAGTGATCCTCCCTGAGGATCATCAGAGGGGAAAAGAAGCCACATTAAAACTACAAAAATTGGCTGCAGAAAATCCAACCGAAGAGAGGGAAGAGGGACCTTGTGGTGAACACGAGGATCTGGTGATGGAACATCGAATGCAGAGCCAGCCCGTGGGTCACACAGCCATTTTCACCCCTTGGGGAGGGACTAACAGGTTTGCCAGGCTCTGGGTGCTTTTGGAGAGTCCAGGAAAGCTGTAAAACCCCTGGGGAAGGAGGTGGTGCAGGTTTGACTCAGCCCTGTGCTGCAGTGGGGGGCACCTTCCCAAGGGGTGGGAGATGGGCCAGAGAGGACAAATCCTGATCCCCCCAGGGCAGGAGCTCAGCCATCCCTCCAGGTCACTCCTCCAGGATGTGTGGCTTCCTTGGGAGCAGGTGGAAGCATAAAAGCCCAGGGGCATTCAATCTCTTCCAGTTCACATCTCAGCCCTTCCTGGTGCTCCTGCCTTCCCTTTACTCCTTCCCAGCTGAATAAACCCCCCAGTTCTGCCAGGCTGCTTCAGGAAAGGTCTCTTCCAACCTGCTTAACAGAAAAAGGGAAAGTTCAACGAGGTGAAACCCGAGCAAAGTCACCCCAAGCCTTCCCCCTGCCGGGTGACATGAGGGGCAGCAGCTTCCCTGGCTGCATCCTCAGGTTTCAGGGAACATCTGCTGCCGGGAGCTGCCGGGATGGAGATATTCCACATGTGGGAAAAAAAAAAGGAGATAATTAAATAAACACAACGGGTTGGGAATAAATTAAACCTAATCCGGGCTGCTGTGGGCTACGTTTGGCCTGACACAACATGAATAAAGATTTCAGGGCGAAAATCTGCCAAGGTGGAAAACACGCTGTTCCCTGGGGGATCTGGTTTCTTGGTGGGACCTGAGGGGGGTTTTGCTGAAGGGGAAAAAAAAACCCCAAACCTGTAATGCTGTTAAATGGAAGGTAGGAGGACTGTTGTTTGTTCTGCAGCCTAAGGGATTCTGATGGCTTGATCCCTTAATTCCTGTGGAAATCCCAGCTAATGTGGCCAGCTTACCACGCTGTCTTATCGTGGGGATGGATTTCCTGAAACATCTGAAACATTCTCTGAAGCAAACAGGCTCTGGCAGCGGCTGCAGCGAGGTTTGATTCCCAAACCCTTCCCTGGAGTAGCTGTGGGGCTTCCCTTGGCTTTGGAAGCTGCTCTGTTGGGTGAGGAGCTCGGTGCCAGACGGACTCCAGGGGCTCCTCATGTGCATCCAGCCAAGCCTTTTGGCTCCAGGTCCAGCCTTTGGGAAGGTCCCAGAGCAGAAAAGGCTGAAGACACACTTCCTCCAGAAGGGAAGGATGAATTTAAACCACAAAATCACTGCTGATACCTCAAGGCAGAGGGAAACAAGCAGCAAAACCTGGCAGAGCAAAGGGCTTTCTAACCGGTCACATGGGGAAGGTTTTCTTGTCCTGTCTCCTTTTGGAATATCTAGAGCCATGATAACCAGGGAATCTGGACTGTGATTTACTGCAAGAGCAATGATAGGCCTACAAACTACTTTCCAAAGGAGCACAGTTATTAGAGATGTGTTATTGAAGTTATTAAAGATGTGAGTCTTGATCCCGTGTTCTGATCAACACTCAACATTATTTGGGACTGTCTGTGAAGGGAATCAAACCCTGAGCCAGCAGATCCCATTTTCATGCCCAAACTCAGGGCTCACAGTCCAATTCTCACCCAAATCCACTTCTGTTTTCAGCCCAACGTGTGGTTCCCTGTATTTGGTGTCTCCTCGGGGCACATTCCTGTGCTGCTGGATGATTTAGTCCTGCCATGCAGATTCCCTGGAGTTCAGTCACAGTCAGTGTGTCTTCCTTTCTCTTTGGCACATCCCGTGTTTTGCAGAGATCCAGAAGCCAATTATTTGGGGTTTTTATTGCTTAGTCCTTAGAACTGACACACTGTTTGTGGAATTGTTTCCTGGACTCCCCTGGCACAGCTTTTCTTCATAAATCACAGGAAGTTTTTTCTGGATTATTTCTTTCCTGTGAACCAATTTCCTGTGGAAGCTGTTCCCGTGGCTCAGCTCTGGACTGTTTCCTCTTGGCACTCTCTAAGCCAGATTTGATTAATCATTAATTTAAATGAAGGGTCAGTTTATAGCAACTGTTCCCTGGAATGAGATTCCCACTCTCAGCCATCCCATCCCAATGCCAACCCCAGCAGGCCAAGGGAAGTGCTGTGCAAGCAGAGTTCTTGTCCACTTCACCAAATTAATTTGGCCCAGAGGCTTTAATCTCAATTCCCAGCCCTGAGGGGGTCAGGCCAGCAGGATGGAGAGTGGACAGGTCCCCTTCTTGCTCGACTCTCCACGTGGCAACAGATGTTATTTTTGGGGAGTTTATCAACAAAAGAAAGGATTGCAAATCTTCCCCTCACTGTCTCCTTAATTCATGAATTAATGGTTTTTTATTCCTGCCTCTCCTCCATGAATATTATGATGACAGGACAGACATTCCCAGGCGGAGGGGCTGCCCTGGCACACTCCAGTGCCAGCTCTCATTACAGCAGGTGACTCAGACACCAGAATGACCCAGTAGGTGACAGCCAGGCCTAATCCACTGCCTTGGATTTGGGACAGAGTGGGAATCTGCATCCCTGAGGAGGACAGAGCTCAGGGCACACACAGCACACGCTGCAAACAGCCCCGGCCCTCCTCGGGGCAGCGACACCGGGGCGTGTTCCACTCCAGCAAAGGATTTTCCATGAAAACCTGCCTGGTGCCTCCTTGAATGTGCCTTGGCAGGATGCTAATCCAAGGATTCTCACTTAGCTGTGAGGTGCTAACACCCCAGAGCTCGGATTTCCACGCTGGAAGCTGGAGAGTTCCCACTGCTCCCTCGAGCCACCCGACCTCGGCCAGGGGTTTGTCCCTTTGGTTCTCAGCCCTTGTGCTGAGGCTGTTTGTGAGCCAAGATCCTGCTTTGGACGAGGTGACCCGAGGGAATTGCTGCTTGTGTTTGGCCAGGACCATGTTCTGGGTGTCAGTTTAATTGCAGTTTGATGGCTCTGCTCTGAAGAGCAGCAATTAGCCTGCAGTGAATGTTGGAGAACTGGCGAAGGGGAAAAGCTGCAGAGGGTTTGAAATTCTGTTTCTTGCCCACGAAAAGAGGGAAATCCTGACACTCTGAGACACCTGAGAGCTCTTTGGCTTGCCTAAAACCAGAGTTCCAAGGCATCAAGGCCAGGTTGGACGGGGCTTGGAGCAACCTGGGCTAGTGGAAGGTGTCTCTGCCCATGGAAGGGGGTGGAATGAGATGAGCTTTAAGGTCCCTTCTAACCCAAACCATTCCAGGATTCTATAATTCCATAATCCTTCATGGTTTTAGTGCCTGTAAGAAGGAAATCAAATCCAGTGGAAGTGGAGATCAGACTTCTAATGCCAAGGATTCGATTGCTGCCTTATCAAAGCAGGGAGTAGCTCCTTGGACTATTAAAAGAAACCCAGGGTATTTTTTTAGGACTCCAGAAAGGTGCTTCCTAAACCACATTTCCCCTTTCTGAAGTGTCTGTTTAGTAAGAAAGGGGCCAAAAGTTTGTGCAATCTCTGTTGAGATGTTCAGAGTGGCCCAAATCAGTGCTGTCCTACCTGGGGAAGGACAACATCTGCTGGGGTGATGAAAGAAAAGTGCTCTTGGACCCATCATTTAATCTCCATCACACCCAGCAGAGAGAGGATCCACATCAATCCAGTCCCTTATTTACAAGGAACTTGCAGAAAACAGATGCAAGAAAGATTGGAAGAAGGATTAGATATCAGAAAACACACATCATTAAATGAGCTGAAGTTTTCCTGCTCCTCACAGCCCAAATTGTCCAAAGAAATGTAGATATGTGCTTGAATAATTGTATATAATGATGTGTGTGTGTAAACACAGAACACTATATTTTATATATATATGAGTTCTCCAAGGGTAACAAATAGAGATCACAATAAAAAAATCCCCTTCCAAATTAAAAAATAAAACAAACCCCAAGGACTTTCAAATTTGGGTCCACAATCTGCTTGGGAGAAGGAGTGAACTGAGGCTACATCTGGTATTTAATTCAAGCATTGTGCTGCTGTCAGAGGAAACCACACTGGTGAGCTGAGCTGAATTTCAGCCTGCCAAGATCCTTTTGTAGGAACACAATTCACAGCTCAGGAGTGGGGAGGAGAGGGAGGAAAAAAATCTAGAAAATAAAGACATAACAGCACTGACATACAGAGCTCTCCTGGGTTCCCTCATTCCCCTCTTCCCCTGTGACTGAGGGCCCGAGACACTTCCACACCCCCGGCTGGGGGAAGACGTGGCTCTCCCCACTCACCTCCCTTTCAAGCTGCCTTGAGAAGCCTTTGATATTTCGTAGTAATAAACCCAAATCTTTCTTGCTCACACTGGGGGTTGTGACTAGTGAATGAGTAAGTTCAAACAAATTAAAACCCACCCCACGGAATCCTCCAGGAGAGCATTCCTGGAGTCAGATCTGAGCGCGGGGACTTCACGAGCTCAGCCAGTGCTGCTTTCCTTGGGTGTGAAGAATGACTCAGGACTATGATTCAGGTTTAATATATTGCAGATCTGCTTCTCTCTGGCCAGACTTTATGTTCTTGCACTCTTGGGGCCCTCAAATTTTCTCTTCTGTCAGGGAGAATTTCTTCTTCCATCAGCTCCGACTGCTTCGATGACATTTACTCTGCGAGGCCAAAGGAGGGCGAGGGGAATTTTAAAGCTCTCTTTTAGGTCCTTAATTAAGGAGATTTCAGGATTTTTTTTGGCAGTGATTCTCAGTTTTTGATCTGTTAAGGTTTTAAAAGGATGTCCTAAATCAGCCTCTAATTTTCCTATCGAACACACGACTGGACAATGAGCTACTCCTGAATTTTATTCCAGAAAGGGCTGTGACATTGTCAAAGCCTGAGATCAAGAGGAGGGTTGTAAAACAGGGGTTCTTATACCTCAGTTTTACTTTTCCAAGCAGACCTGAACATTTTTTGAGTGGAATTGCATCGTCACATCTCCCATTTTGCTCTTTATGTTCACATTAACCCTCAAACCCTTCCCATTTACCTGCACCCATTTTAATAAAATGAGAAAACCATGGGAGGGTGATGTCATGCAGTCGAGGGCATTAGGCCATGCCAGGAGGAACTAGGGCTGAAAACAGGAAAAGAGGATCAAAATTTACCATTTTGTAGAGATTTATTTCAGATTATCTGTTCACAGCAGCAGAACACATGGACTGGATCCTAAACCAGATCCTAACAAAATATGAGACGTTATCAGCTTTGCTATTTTTGTGACAAACTCTCTTAAAACAACAATGATGGAGGAAGTTCAGCTTCTGGGTTAATTCCTTCGTGGAATTGGCAGAGGAAATTCAGGCCAAACTTGCCATCACAGCACCATTCTGAAGGACTGAAGGACTGAATTCTGAAGCAACAAATCCCAGGGATGTAATTCCTGCAAGTCTTTGCACGTGCACACACTCCCTTTGTTCCCTCTGTGATTTCACCTTGTGTGCACAACTGGAAGATGGAAAAGCCAGGGAATATCCAGGGATCAGAGTTATTTTTGCTGCAGAGGTCTCCAGGACAAAGCTGAAAATCCCTGAACCCTGTTCCAGCAGCACAGGAGCCTCGAACCACCGAGCTGCTGGAGCTGTGCTTCTGCATTACACTGAATTTCAGCCCCTTTTTCGGGTCAGACTCCCCCTGATTGTGGTAAAAGTGATGCTAAGTAGCTGTTCATGTTTAGCATGCAAGGGCTGAGCTGCATTTGGGCTTTTGGAGGCAGCCTGGAATGAATTCACCGGGTAATTTCTGTTTATTTTGCAAAGGATGGTGAGTAATAGCAGCAAATTTCAGAGCAGCTCATGCTCAGAGAGGTCTCTGAGCACGACTGTGCCCCTGATTTCTCAGCTGTGGGGTGGAACAACCTGTCCTCTTGGATCTAAAGGTGAGGTTCAGTCTGACTCCCAAGATGTTGGTGAGTTTAACTTGTTTTGTTCATAAAATCATAGAATATTCTGAGTTGGAAGGGACCCACTGTGACCATCAAAGCCCAGCTCCTGCTTGAATTATGACACTATTCCTGTCTGATTCCAGACATATCCAGGTCTAGGCCCTTTGTAGCCCTTCTTTTCTTCATAAATTCTGCACCAAAACTACTTTTCCTTTTTTCCACCTGCACGTGCACCAGCGAATACCACAAATGTCATCTTATAAGAATAAAATATAAATGTAATAAATTTATAACTTTTAATTATATATTTATTTATAATTCATAAAGAAAATAGAAATAAAAATGATAATTGAATTATAATTGAATTACATATAATTATATATAATTAAATTGTATATAATTATAATTTAAATATATAAAATTAAATCATTAATTAAATTTAATTTAATGTTAAATTATATATAATATTAAATTATATATAATACTAAATTATATATATTAAATTATATATAATCATTAAATTGTGTATATAATTTATGATATAAATATAAATAATTTGGGCAAGATTTCCCAGGAGAAAGAACGGGATTTTAGATATGATTTAGAAAATCCCTAAGCCTATGACACCAAAAATAAAGATTTCCCTGGATTTGTTCCTTTAGATGTAAGTGGAGCTTTGTGTCAGCTCCCAGGGCACTCTGAGGGACTTGGGGATGTGACTCCCATATTCCAAACTGGGAGTGGATGGGACATCCCGGTTAAACTCAGCTGGATGGAAGACACTGAGCAGTTCTCGTGGTAAAAAGAAGATTTTGATTTGGAAAAGGCTGATTTTCCCTGTTCATTCTGGACAAATCTTAATTTTATGTCCATTTTTTATGGCTGTGGGTTCAAGTCAGTGTCCCAGCACTGCACAAGGTTTTCCATCAGGGGATGAGAGGTTTGGATTTAGGAAAACTTCCAAAGGAAGAGCTTCAAGCAGGTCCCAGAGCCTGGGTTTGTTCCTCCCTTGGTGAGGCAGAGACACAAACCTGGGAGTTCAAGCTCTGAGAGCTCCAGGATTTGAAGCAGGTCCAGGGGCCCTGTTCATACACCTTTTTTCCACAGGCAAGAGGAATTCCTGCTGAGGGGAGTGATGCTGAAATCCAAAGGATCTCCCAGAATCTGGAGTTTTACCCTGGAAACCCATTAAACATGTTTAGGGGGGTTACTCTGCTGTGATTTCAAGAATAGAACCTGTAAATGGGCTCCTAAAAATCCCTTGGACATCAGGTCTGTCAACTCCCCCTCTGGAAAAAGTACTGGAAGTATTTATTGGGTTTGATAATTCCATCCTACCACATGAAAATGGTCATTAAAAGTGCACAACCCCCCCAAAGTCATGGAATACTTGTAATTGAATTGTGGTTTCATTTCAAAGCCTTGATGATGGATTTAAGGTCTTTGGTGGGGAGGGTTTAAAGCATAATTACAGATTGAGGTGAGGAAAGAGGCCCTGGCTTCCACACAGAAAGAAATTCAACTATTTCTTTTAAAAGAGGAGTTTAATCCGTCAGCAAATGGGTCAGAAGTAGGAAAATTGCTGGTTGAAAATTGTTGCTGAATTGAAAAAAAAAAAACAAACAACATTGTGGAAATTCACTGCAATTTTTAAGGTGTTTTTTCAGTGAAGCCTGACTGAATTATCTTGAATTTCAGCGAAATCCTCCAATTACAGCTTCAATCCAAGCTTGGAACTGCTCGATAGCAGATAATCTCCCGAGGGTGGGAAGAGACTGAATTATTTAAAGCACCCCAGTCAAAGCAGAGGGAAAATCAATGAAGATGATTTGTTAAGATTGCCACTGCAGGTGACTTTTTTGGAAGGTATCAGACATGTTCCCAGAGGTGCCACCGTGTTTCTGGGGCGCTGAAGAGAAGGGATTCCAAAAATGACGGGATTTTGAAGGAATTCAGTCTTGCTTTGTTTTGGAAGAACAACCCCCCAGACTCCAAAACTCAGGTGTGAAGATCTTTGTTCCAAATCCTGTGTGAACTGAAGCTCAGTGTCCACGGGGGCACCTCAGCCACCAATGATATTTATTTTTAAGAAAAATATTCCACCCAGGGAATTTACCTTGAAATTCCAGGAATTGCTGGAGGTGGATGAGGAGTTTAAACCCAGCCTGGAGGTTTAGAGCTGGTTTGGGGGGTGAATGGCGCAGGAATAAATAATATATTGCTGTGCTTTGGGCTCGTCTTGTCCTGCAAAGTTCTGGATTTCCAACTGCACAGAAAGTGCAGCCGGTTGTGGGGGCTGAAATGAGGCCAAAAGAGGCGGTTTTGGGTCATTGCAGAGCTGCTGCAGCACCACGGAGAGCGACCGCCGGGCTCAGCCCTCCAAACTCCCCGGGAATTCCTTGGGTCTCGGTCGCCTCTAGAGCTATTGGGGGGAGAAATGAAGGAATTTGATTTTTAATCACTTAACTAGCACACAGCAAAATGAGATTATCAGCGGGATACTTGTTATTATAATTTCTATTTATATCGTAAATTTTATATATAATTATTACAAAAATAATTTAAATATTATAAAAATAATTTAATTCTATTACATATAATTTAATATTAAATT
>NW_016690281.1:1961186-1963078 GCF_001604755.1 Lepidothrix coronata
GATCAGCTAAACAAGAGCACCACTGCTCCCCATAGTGTTGTGGCCCTTAACTGGTGATGTCACCAACTGGTTTAAACTGGGAGGCTTCAGCCCCCACACACTGAGTGTTGCCTTCACCTTTCAGCAGCTGCAGGTTTGTTGGGAACACCAATTCCCAGCTCCCCAGGCAACATCCCACGGGAAAACTCCTCTTTGAATAAAACTAAGGAAGGGGTACTGACATACCAGAGCCCCTCAATCCTGCCAGGGCAGGATCCATGTCCAGGATGATGGGCAGCAAATCCCAACTGGATCAAGGAACCACTGGCAGCAGCTGGGAGGGGAAAACAGGGAACAGGAGAGCCAGGGGAGCTTCTCCTGGGAGGGTCAGTGCCCTCCTTCCCCTGGGAGAAGGTCATGGAATCGCAGAAGGTTGGAAGGGACCCACGAGGATCATCCAGCCCGACTCCTGGCCCTACACAGGACCCTCCCAAAGTGCAGAGAGCACATTTCTGTGGCCCCTGTGGTAGAAATGAGGGAGGGTTTGAGATGCTGGGTGTAAACCTGGGCACTGTCTGCACCATTCTCCTTTATATTCCACGGATATGGAACCTTTCAGTCCTTAGATTTACTACTGAACACCAGGAAACAGGGTCTGTAAATCTTTCCTGAAGCTCTCCAGGCTCTGGGGAGTAAATGTGATGCTCCCTTCCAGTCTCCCAGGATTTGTGTTCCCAGAGGGGTGATCCAGACCATGACTTCATTCCTCTTCTGCCTCTGCCCCTCAACACCAACCACGAGGCAGCTCTGAGTTCAGCAGAGCTGTAAAAGCCCAGTGGGGCAGGACACTGGAAATAGTGACATTAAAATTCTTTGCATTCAAGTTAACCAACGTTGTGCAAATCTGGGGAACAGCTTCAGAGCCAAAATCCTTTCAAAAAAAACAAAAGCCCTGTCCCAAAATAGAGTTAAATATCCGGTGTTGGGTTCCTCGTGTGAGAATATGAAAAAAATGTGACTTGAATGAGCAGAGGACATGAGTTAGAGGGTTAGAGAACCCCTCTAAGAGCTTGCTGCCTTTTCCCACTGCTGCAGATGTGCTTTGGAATAACAACATCCATCCTGGAATGGCAACACCAACATCCATCCTGGGTTTAATGGGCTCTGACTAAAGTCTCTTAAACAGGTGCCTCTGTGCTAAGTGTCCCTTGCAGACATTCCCCCATTAAGGCCCTCAAGCCAACGCCATAAATCACCTAATCAGGGACTTTTTTGGTGCCCTGAGTTTAATCTGATTTCCCATCTCAGGTACCCAGAGGTGGCTGCTGGCCTTGAAATGGAGATAAAACCCCTCATTAGGGCTTGAGAAATCCCACAGGTGTGTGTGGCAGTGCTTGAGGAAGCACAGGGAAGGGCTCTTCGTGTTCCTAAGGGGGTGCTTGGGAAATAAACCCACTGTTTCCCACTCAACACAGACACCACTTCGAGTTCCACAAAATCCCAGAATCCCAGAAGAGCTGGGCTTGGAAGGGACCTCTGGAGATCACCCAGTCCAACCTCCCTGCCCAGGCAGGGTCACCTGGAGCAGGTGACACAGGGACTGTCCAGGTGGGGTTGGGATGTCTCCAGAGAGGGAGACTCCACATCTTCCCTGAGCAGCTGTTCCAGTGCTCCATGGAAAGAAGCTCTTCCTCATGTTGAGGTGGAACTTGTTGTGTTTTAGTTTGTGGCACTGGGCACCACTGAGCAGAGTTTGGCACCATCAAAGAAACCACCAAGGAATTAATTTAGGAGAAGAGTTTAACAGAGAGAGTTAAAGCCCAGCTTGGCTAAGCCTGATAAAAAGGAGACTAAAGGTCTCCACGTTTCTCAGAGCTGGTGTCTGCCCAGCAGTTACTCACCTGAGGAGCATT
>NW_016690281.1:1964889-2000883 GCF_001604755.1 Lepidothrix coronata
AAAAAAAGAAGAAAAGAAACCATCCAAAGAGTGAGAAAGTAGAAATTACTCCACAAAAATTTATTTTTAAAATATTTGAATGAAAGAAATTCGCTTTCCCCTCCCAACATCTTTCTTCCTGTGAAATCTCTGGAGCTGAAATAGTTTCAGAATTCAGTTTTACTTTGTGTTTCACCTGCAGCTGTGAACTGCAATAGCAGGGAATTTTCTCCCCCAGCTTTCACCCCAGAAGGATGTGAAAGCAGGGATAAGCCCCCAAAATCGTGTGGGACTTTGGGGAAATCAGGTTTTTTCCCCTGTGCTTTGTTTCCCACCTGCCAAAGACAAGAAAACCTTTCCAAGCCCCAAGAGTGGTGTGGAAATTACAGGATGCTCAAATCATGACCACAAGAGCTTCTCCACAGCTCTTGTCTTCAGAAATTAGAGCAGAGCAAGGACCAGCTCAGTGGAAAATCTGGGAAAAGAGGCAGGAATTATTCTCATTCATGTCCTGATTTCCAAAGGATGGCAGGAAATGGTTTCCCACAAGAGTTGCAGCTCCAAGTTGCGTTTTTGAGAACCCGAATTATCCCGTAGGAATGTGGGCGAGTCAAAATTTACTGTAACACCTGATGGGCTGAGCTGCCAAAGGCTGCAAACACTCAAGTATTTAAAGAAAACAGGGTTTTACAAGAAAATTACTTTGTGTGAATCTCGCTGGGAAATCTGTCATCCTGTCCCTGCCATTTGTTCTGTGCAGGGAAGCAAAAAAAAAAAGCAAAAAACCAACAATCTGTTAAAAACTGCACCCAGATAAGCAGTGGTAAAATTACCAACCTATGGCTCTGCAATCCAGGGCTATAATAAGAAGGGAACAAGGGCAGAGAAGAAGATAAACTCCTTATGTAAGTTCTGAGTCTCTGTGGTCTCGTGTAGGAGGGCCCAGCCACAAATTAAACCTATTTGACAACAAGTCCTGCTTGCCAAGAGCAATTTGTTTTTTCTGTTACAGGGAAAAACTGCTTTGCTTCCCAAGTGCAGCAGCCAGGGGGGAGTTTGGCTGGTGAGAAGCTGGAGGGACAGTAAAATAAGGCTGATAAGCCTTAAAAAGGGTTCCAGACAGGACAGACCCTTCTCTAGAGGTCTCACAAAGTCCATTTTTTTTGTTTAAGGCTTGGCCTGGAGAGCTGAAGTGGTGCTGCCTGTTGTGGGGGTGGAGGGAACATCCCCTGGGGCAGAGGCTGTGTCTGCACCCAGACCTGGGTTAAGCTTCACCTGGAGCTCAGCAAAGCCAGGGAGGAGGATTAGAAGTGAGGGAGGGAGGCCAGTTATTAAATTTTACAGGGATGGGGTCATTACTTCCCCTTCCAGGGGGATATCCTGGTTCTTCCACCCCAAAGGCAGCACCCAAGAATCCAGGGCAGAGGATTCTCTGTTGCCACCAGCTGTGGTTCTTTGGGATGGGAAGCTGGGATCAAACCTTCTCAGGAGAGGAGGGGGGTGCAAGTGGAAGGTTCTAAGCATAAAACCTGCACATTTCCACAGGTTCCATCCCTCTCTTCCTGCCTTTCGCCCTCTTCTCAGCACTGGAGGGCAAAGTGACTCCTTTCCATGGCTCCTTAAAGCAGGAATTACACAGGGCTTGGAGTTCAGGTGTGTTCCTGAGGCACCACAGTGATTAAAATCGGGATTCAAAATAGAGATTAAAAACGCATTTAGTTGCCCAGGGAAGAGCCAGGAGCAGCAAAGTCTCACAGCTCCTGTTCCCTCCGTGGCAGGGCAATAATAAGTGTGACTTCACATCCAGAGGGGGATGAAGGCTGAGGATGTCACTGCCTGAACTTCTTTATTAGTTCAGCCTGGATAATTGGGCTTAAATCATAGAATTGTGGGATGGTTTGGGTTGGGAAGGACCTTAAACTCATCCAGTTCCACCCCTGTCCTGCAGGGGCACCTCCCACTATCCCAGGCTGCTCCAACCTGGCCTTGGACACTTCCAAGGATCCAGGGGCAGCCACAGCTTCTCTGGGCAACCTCTGCCAGGGCCTCAAAAAGTCAGAGATGTTTTGAAAATCAGGATTAAACCCTGCCCTCTTGGGCACCAGCAGCAGGAGCAATCTCAGCTAAGGCACTGCTGGGTGTGTTTAAAAGTGGGAGTTTGGGATACTTGTGGGATACATCATTCCAAAGAAATCTCCTTTAAAGTTGAGTCGTGGTTTGAAGGGTGACATTAGCAACACAAATATATCCAGCTCTGCCCAGTTTTATCTCCCAGTCCACCCCATGAGAGCGTGTTTGAGTCCCTGAAGCAGAAAAGAGGGAGGTGAGAGCTGCAGGAACGAGGTTTGGTTGCCAGAATCGAACCAAAACCTCCCCAGAAATCGATAGGACTTTCCAATTTCACACAAAGTTAAAGGTTTCTGGCTGCACCCAAGGAAATAGAAGGTAAATAAATGGTTTTTAAGCGTCGCTTTCGAAAAGCATAATTTTGTGAAAACTACAAATGCTCGAGTGAAACTTGCTGGTCACTGTAATAAAGCTTTTTTGGGGGGAGTAAAGAGCTGGTTTTTGTTAATGTGAGGGAAGATATCAGTGCTCCTTTTCAGTGTTGTTATCAGCTCACTGTGGAGGCTTCACAGAACAGAGTGTGCCTGTGAAATGGGCATAAAGCTCCCTGGGGATGGAATGAAATCAGTATTGATGGAGCATTTCAAAGGAGTGAATAGGAATATTTCAGGTACAAGGCACTGGAGCTGATAAAACCCCCCTGTGTGATGTTTGTCCTTCACACAAGACATGCAAAGTGCCAGAGAGAACCCCAAAAAGGTGCATCCCACCCATTGCAAGCACTCACCAACAGTGGCAAGGTCTGCTGATGAGACTGGTTCACTTCAGTGCTGGAGTGAACTTGGCTGCAGGATTTAATAACCAGGTTATTTTGTTCCCCAAATTGGCACATGGAGGTTGTTTTTAATTTTTTTGGTTTTCTTTTTTTTGCATCTGCTTCTCATTAAGAGCAAAGCATCCGATTGAAGTGGATGTGTCTGCAGACTTAATTTCTGAGCAGGACCAAAGGCTGGGGGTTATTTCCATCAGGAGGCAGAGCCATGGGAAGGAAGGCAGAAAACAGCCTGAGTTGTGTCATCCTGCAGATGAGAAAGGGCTGGGAAGGGTTGCCATGGGCAGGGACACCTTCCCCTAGCCCAGGTTGCTCCAGCCTGGCCTTCAAAACTGGAAAGGAAATGGAAGTGCAAAAAAATCTAAACTCTCTTTTGTCCTGGAAACAAAAGAACAAGGAGAAATATTTCCCTTCTCAGCTCTTTGTGGGTTCTGTGCAAATACAGTCAGGGGGATGAAGCTGAGCCCTGAGCCAAGGGCTCCTTCCTGGGCTGAGCTGGGGGGATTTGGGGCTGGCACCAGGTTGGATATTTTCAATCACACGTGTCTGAAGTGCAGCTTCATCCCTGCATCCAGGTTCCATGAGATGTGTGGATAAAGGGCTGATGGGTGCAGAGGGTGCAGGAGCTCTCCCACACCAGATCATGGAATCACAGAATCTTGGAATGGTTTGGGTTGAAAAGGATCTTAAAATCATCTCATTCCCACCCCTTCCATGGGCAGGGACACCTTCCACTGGCCCAGGTTGCTCCAAACCCTGTCCAACCTGGCCTTGGACACTTCCAGGGATTCAGGGGCAGCCACAGCTTCTCTGGGCAACCTGTGCCAGGGCCTCCCCACCCTCACAGGGAAGAATTTCTTCCCAGTTTCTCACCCAAATCTCCCCTCTGTCAGCTTAAAGTCATTCCCCTTTGTCCTGTCTCTCCAGGCCCTTGGAAACAGTCTCTCTCCATCTTTCCTGTAGCTCCCTCAGGTCCTGGAAAGCCACAATCAGGTCACCCCAGACCCTTCTCCTCTCCTCTGGGATTGGCTGACCAATCCCAGCTCTCCCAGCCTTCCCTCCCAGCACAGGAGCTCCATCCCTCTGCTCATCCTGCTTTGCTCTGTGGCCATTGGGAGCAGCTGATTTGAAAACCATGGAAAGAAAAGTGATTTCCTCTCCCAGCCAAGCTGCAAAGAGCCAAGCCAAGGTTCATCCAGGCAGGGATGAGTGAATCCAGCTCCTTCTTCTCCGAGAAGGCTTCCAGAAAATCAGAGCAGGCTGCTTGTGCCTCCCATGGGAGTGACCCGGGGCTGCTCAGCAGTGACCAAGTGGGAAGATCTTCCCTCGTTTCTGCCGCCGGCAATTCAACAATTTGACAACAGATGGGCCTGTAATTACAGCCCGTTTGAGAGCTCTTTAATGCACTGATTTGAAAGGCATTGATTTTCCTTCCTCCAGAAGGAGGATAACAAAGAGAAGGGAAAACATCTCCACCTCCCCGTGATTCCCGCTGCCTGCGTTTCCTCGGTGTGTTCCGCAGGCAAAGTGAAAACATTCGGCTCCAGCCAAGCTGGGAATGTCATTGAATGGAGTCACTGTCTCCCCCAGTCAGGAGCTGAGCTGAAGCTCAGTGTTTGCTGTGAGCAGAACACCAGTCAATCGCTAAAGAAATAAAATAAAAGGAGAAATAAAAGTTCCCGCTGCACGCGGGGTCGGCGGGAGAAGCAGAAGTGGGAAGCTCAGTGCCATGGCCGGGGCTGGGGAGGAGCAGAGCTGATGGATATCTGCAGGCAGCCTGGGCTGAGGCAGCAAACACATCCATTTATTTCTATGGTAACAGGAATAACTCAGGGCTACAGTGGAACCCAAATCTCAGCTGGATTTGAGAACTCCGAGTGAGGAGCTCTCAAACTCGAGGGTTTGATTTTAAAGCAACAACCCCAGAGCTCTTCCCCTCTACCTGTTTTGGTTTTTTCTCAAACTGGTAAAGAGAAAAAAAAAATCCTGTTTAAAATCCTGAGAGAAAACCCACGGAACAACCTTCAGGCAAAGGTTGGAGCCGAGTCTTGGGAGCCACAGCTTGGCTTGTTGGGCTGGGCTGGACATCTTCACAAGGCCATCCTGCACTTTGGGAATGAGGAATGGACACATCTCCCAGAGCCATCTGTTTAACCAGGAACACAATTCCCTCTTTGCCAATGCCTCGGACTCCCATTTTTAAAAATAAAGCTTCTCCTTCACCGCTTGGGAAGATTTGGAAGCACCAAGGACTCAGTTTCCAGCCTGGCAAAGTTATGCAGATTTGCCTGGTTTCCAAGACTGATTTCCTTGGGTTTGATCTTATTCCTCTTGTGCTTGTGAAAAATTCTGGGTCTAATCCTTTGCACACAACCAGTTTTTAGAGCAATGGCCTCAGAAACATCCTCTGCTCCTTCTCAGTTTCTCTGTTCTTCTGAGGTTAAAAGGTATCTTGATTGTGCTGCTCCAGCCCCTCTAATCAGAGGAAATCCAGCTCAAGGACCTTGGATTTCAACACCTCCCTCTAGTCCAAGCCAGGCTTGGCCCCAGCTCTCTCTCCCACTCCTGATTCCTGGCTCAGCAGCACTCAGTCCCTGTTCCTTGCTGCCAAGTTCACCAGGAGAGGCTGCTGACACAAGTTCCCCAGGAGTTCTTCCTTCTAAAAATATGGATCACAGCTCCTCCTTTCTTCTTCAGCTGCATTTGGACGAGGCAGTTTCCACGAGGCAGGAGGAGCTTCCCAAGGATCCTGTCCCCACAGCTCCCTGGGAGCTGGCACTTCCCCCGTGTCCTACATGCACTGGTTTAAACTGGGTTACTCCCATGATGTGTGTCAGCACTTCCATCATCATTCAACATTCCCGCGGGAAAACCACCATCCAGGGGTCATGTTGGGACACGGAATTCCTGTGTGTGACAAGGACTGGCAAGATAAAGACACTTGTGCCCGAGTTAGGGCTGTTCCAAGGGGGTTTTCACAGGATGGGTCAGGTTGGAAGGGACATCAGTGGGTCCCTGCTCCAGCAGGATCATCCCAGAGCACATGGACTGTGTCCAGAGGGCTCTGGAATATCTCCACTGAGGAGACTCCACACTGTCTCTGGTCTCTGTTCCATGCTGGGTCACTGCAGAGGGGGGAAGTTCTTCCTCATGTCCAGGTGAAACTTCCCAGGTTCCTCCTGTGCCATTGCTGGGCCCCTGGAGCAGATCCTGCTCCATCCTCTGCCCCCTCCCTGCAGACCCTGCTGGATGTGGCTGAGGGCCCCTCTCAGGGTCTCCTCTGGAGGATGAACATTCCCAGCTCCCTCAGCCTGTCCTGCTCCCAGAGATGCTCCATCCCTTCCTCATCCCTGGAGCTCCAGGAGCTCCCTGTCCTGCCGTGCTGAGGAGCCCAGAGCTGGGCCCGGCCCTGCAGCTGTGCCTCCCCAGGGCAGGATCCCCTCCCTGACCTGCTGGGAATGCTCTTCCCGTGCATCCCAGGATTCCGCTGGCCTGCTGGACCGCAACAACACCCACCAAGGGTCAAACAAACCAAAATACTGCAGTTTGAGGCTTTTAGGCCAATATTAGACCTCTCCCCTCTCCAGAACGTCAACACAAAAAGGTGTTAGAAACACACACATTATCCAGCTATAAAATATTACACACAGCAAAAAGGACAGACCCAGGAGAGTTAAAAATAAAAGACAACTGTCACATCACTGTGGTGTGACATCCTCCACACACTGACCCTCCCCAGCACAAACCTGAGCCACCACCCTTCCCGTGCACCCCTGAAGGTCTGGGTGCCCCTCCTGCCCATCTGGGCCCACCCCTGGGGGTGCCAGGAGTTCTTTTTCCTGCCCTGTTTATCCTGTGGTTGGTGGAGCTGCTCTCTGCCCTCTGCCCAGGGCATCAGTCACTAAAAGCACCGGGACAAGGAGTGCTCTCACATTGTCTCTTTGCTCCCTTCCTTCAGCTGTTGACTCGAGTGGGTAAAGAATTCAACAAGCCTTGAGGGCTTTGGAGAATCCTGCCTCTATCCCAGCACAGACCCCGGGAAAATGACTTTTGCCAAGGTGTTTATTTAGAAGAAAAGTGCTGTTTTCTTCCGGGAACCTCAGGGACCACCGTGTTCTCTCAGCAGCGTTTCACGTCTCATAAATGCTAATAAAATGCTAATAAAATATTGGAGGGTAATTCTTAAATTAACCCCGTTCTGATTCAAGCTGATGTTCCCAGTGGGGCTGTTGCACTCCCATTTTGCTTGGCACGTTTCCAGAGGAGGTGATCAAAATCTCCTCTTCCTTTTCTGTTTATCAGCCCCACTCTATTTTTATCAGATGACTCTCCCCATTGTCATGGCGAGAGAGGACCAGAGTCTGAGTTCAATTTAGCAATACATGACCATAAATACATCAGCAGATTGAATTACAGGCTGACATGCCAAAAGCAGCTCTCTCCTTCGCTTTTTTTTTTTCCCCTGCCTTCACACGTCTGACTCAATCACAGGTCTCTAATTGAAAAGCCTCGGCAGTGCATGAAGTTCATATCCATTATGAGGAAGCACGATGCCCTGGGAATGCTGATGAGTGTCTGGCAGGGCTGGGGAGCTCTGAGCTCTGTAACCACCCGGCCCTGACCCCCCTCACGAGTGAGAGAGCAAAGCAGCGTAAGTGCCACTGGTACTGGTGTTTACAGATGTAACAGCAGAGGGAGGGTGCAGGGTGGAGAGGGCAAAGCTCTGCACGACTTTTATTCCACTTGTTGCCTTTCAAAATACTCAAAATTCCAAATATTTCACCCTCTTCCTGCCCAGCAGAACCCCAGGCAGGTTAGGAGGGAATAAATCCAACGCAGCCTGGATGTTTAGCCCTTATCTTTCCACTAGACAGTAATTTTCGGGTCTGACTCGCAGCCAGCTGGAGTAAAACCTCCCCACATGGGACTGCAGCTCTCCGCGGAGAGGCAGGATGCGAGGGCGACCCTGGCACTCGGTCTCCCCTTCTGCTCAGGGACAGGAGCATCAAATAACTGTGCCGAAGATGTCAGATCCTCGTCGCTGCCCCCGGAGGAGCCCGCGGGCTCGTGTGCCGTGTTTGGGGGGAGCAGCAGCGAGTCCCCGCGCTCGGGGAGGGGGCTCGCTGAGGACCAGCCCGCGGGAGCCTTTAAAAGGACTTGTCGGGGCTGGAAGGAGCTCAAACAGGGGAGGAAATGCGGGTCTCTCCTCTCGGAGGGCAGTGGGGGCTCCGGCCCCTCCCGGGAGCAGAGCGGAGCCCGCACCGGGCCGGGGGGGCTGCGACCCCCGGGCTGCGGGGTCGGGGCAGAGCGGCGGGAGCGGCAGAGCCAGGTAAGGGCATCCCTGGGATTGGGGAGGGGGGCACGGGCACGGGAAGAGGGGCAGAGACATAGGGAGGGGGGCAGAGACATCACAAGGGGGGCACAGACATAGAGAGGGGGCACAGACGTGGGAAGAGGGGCACAGACATAGGGAAGGGGTACGGACATGGGGAGGGGGGCAGAAACTTGGGAAGGGGGGCACAGGGAGGGGGGCACAGACACGGGGAGAGGGCACAGACGTGGGGAGGGGGCACAGACACGGGGAGGGGGCACAGACGCGCCGGGGGGGATCATCGGGCAGAGCATCCCGGCGCAGCGCTCCTGCCTCCCGCTCCCTCGGCTCCCACCCTCCCTCCCGAGTTCCCGACGGGGGGGTGGCCCCAGGGCCGCTGCTCCCCCGGCCGGGAGCCCCGTCCCTCCTCCCCGGGGTGGGGGGAGCGGCCCCGTCCCCGCCCGCCGCCGCAGGGACGCGCGGGGAGCGCTCCCGGAGCGGGGCTCCAGCCGCGGCTCGGGGGGGGAGCGGGAGCATCCTGACTCCAGAGGGGAGAGGAGCCCCTGGAGCTGCAGGTAACGACCCCCGGGGGAGACGGGAGCAGCGAGCGGGGCTGGGGGAGGAGGGAGGCGGCGATGGGGGGAGAGGAGGGAGGATGGGGATGGGGCAGGCGAGGGGTCGCAAAGCGCTTTTGGGGGCTCGCTGCGGTGAATGAGGCACCGGAGCCATCGGTCCCGCTCGTGGCCACCCCGAGTTTGCCCTTCCGAGGGGGCTTTCCATGCGGAGTGACCCCTTCCTGGCTGGAGGGATGGTGTGGGGGGGAGATGGGGGTGACCCGTCCTGGCTGGAGGGATGGCAGGGAGGGACCCGCTGGAGACGGGGGTGACCCGTCCTGGCTGGAGGGACCCCGGGGAGGGTCCCGCTGCCGGGTGGAGGACGCGGTGTTTGAAGCGGGAGCAACCTCAGCGCGGCTTGGAAGCTCCAAAGGGGTGAGAAAGGCACCCGCGGGAGGGATGTGCGGGCACAGCCCGGCGCTGCCCTCCCCAAAAAGGTGCGAAAGCCCTGGATGTGCCCAGCCCGCAGAGATGGGGCTCAGCCATCCCAGGGGGGCCGGAGCTGAGCGCAGGATGCTCCTCTCCGATCCAACACGGGGGGCTGGAATTGCTCCAGGGTGGGCAGCAGGACGCGGATGTCAAGGTCGAAGCGGAGCCCTGGGGGTCAGCGCTGCTCTGGGCTGGGAGCAGCTCCGTGTGTCCCTGTGCTGGCTCCAGGCGGCTCCCAGAATTCCCAGATCCGGGCACAGCTTGTTCCCGGTGCCCAGAGGTCTGCGCTGAAGAGCAGGGAAAGAACAACCCGGCTCAGGTGTTTTGGACTTGCAGGTTGTGTTGGGGTGGACTAGAGAGCTTTTGGAGTTTTTGAGGGAGGAGACGTGCGGGTTCCACCAGGCAGCCTGTTCCCGGTGTGCTGGGAGCAGTCTGGGAGTGCTGGGGTGGGAAATCCCAACTCCTGGGCACGCTGGCACCAGGACTTGGTGGCTGGGGTGGATCTGCACTGCTGGTGTGGGGTTTATCCAAGCCAGAGACCCCACACCTTGGAAGTTCCTCCCCAAGGCTCCTCTTCTGGAGCTGCTTCACTTCTTACAGCAAGAGAAGCTGTTCCTGAGCTCCTTCCAACCCGGGGCTCTCCTCGAGCCAAAGGGATCCGTGGCTGTTCCAGCTCTTCCCCAGCCTGGAAGCAGACACAGCCCGTAGTCAGAGCTCCCCAACTGCCCTGTCTTTGAGCCTCTCATGTCCCTGAGACCAGCTGATGTTTGGATTTGGATGAGCTGGATTACAGAGGAGAGGGCTGGAAGAGAAGCATTTTGATACAAACCCCTGCTGATGGTGATGGACCAGGGCTGGAGCTGGATTTTGGAAGGTCATCCCAGCCCGGGGAGGGCACAGAGATGTCGGCTCCACACCTTCCTCTGCCTGAAGCTGCTGAAATCTGGGAGCAAAACCAGCAGCAGGTGATTTCCAGGACTGTCTGTGTGGCAGGACCAGCTCAGCCCGAGTGAGTAACCCCTGAGCAAAACAGAGCCTGAAGTGTGCTCGGGGAAAGAAAGGACTCAGCAAATATTTGGCAAAAGCAGAATTGTTTTATGGGCTGTTTGTTTGCAAACTAAAAATAGGAGCAAGTTACCAGGTCGTGTCTCCTCAGGGTGCTCTAGGAAACGCTGGGCTGGGGTGACCAGGGACATAACCAGGTGTTGTCAGCTTGAAAATGTGGTTTTTAAAGATTTTTCTACTGCTAGAAGTGGTAAGAAGTCATTCAACTTGGACTTCAGCTGATCAGTGTTTAGCACCAACGCAGTTAATCCAAAGAGAGAAGCAATTTAGGGCGAGACAGTTGGTTTGTTGTGTGTTCTGTAGGGAAAAATCAATCCCTCCAGGTTTTTTTTGAGCGAGAAACACGCCCTGAGAAACATCAAATGGCAGATTTGAATGGGGAGGAAGTTCCCATCTGAACTGATTCATTCTGCTTTTCAACCCCAGGTGGTGGAACAGGGTTGGGAGAGGGGAAACCAAGAATGTTACATATGGAACAATGAGATTTGTGTGCTTTTAGGCAGCTCCTGGTTTAGTCCCAGCACACGGTGACAACTGCCAGGAGGTGAAGGAGGTCTCACCACGATGCTGCATCTCCCTCCTGCTCACACAGAGCCTTCCCTGGGGGTGTTATTTCAGAGCTGCTCTTCCAGGTCACACCAACTTTCACACCATCTCCCTCCCCTTCCAGCAGCAAAACCCTCAGCTCTGCCTGCTGGATCCATGAAAACGCCAGGAATGTGGCCCCTGGGCTGTATTATGGGAAGCAACAGGTGATGAACACTCAAAAGGGCAAATTTACTGAAGGACCAAGAGAGTTTTCTTTGCTTTATTACAGCAGATTATTACAGCAGATTACTCCACTGACAAATCCATGGGGTGGGAAGATCTTGACTCCTAAAATGAGGTTTCTTTCTGGGATGGGAAAACCCTACGAAGTTCTGTTGCCAGCACATAATTCTTGGAGAAATATCCAGCTGCTTTTCTTCCCATTACACCTTAGAATCCCTGTTTTCAAAGCCTGTCCCTCTGGGTTCCCATTTTGGCTGTTATTCCTGGTCCTCCTGCACCTGGGAGCAGCAATTTGCCATCCTGTTGTTGTAATTCCATTCACAGCAATTACGGTCGGTGCTGCATAAGAGAGTTATGATTCCAGCAGTAAATAGGCAGCGAGATCAAATCTTGACTCATAAAATTAGGTTTCTTTCTGTAATTCCTGCTTGATCCCAGCTCCACTCTCATGCAATGCACTCCAGAGGGTTATTTTTGCTTTGCTATTGCAACCACAGCCAGGCAGGATTTCAGCCTTCATCTGGCTGGGCATTTTTAAGGTTTGTTCTTCCTTAGGCTGTGATGGTTTTCAGTCACTGATGGGCTCTGTGATGTTGGATCCTCACTCTGTTGCCCAGCAAAATTACATGTATTCAGGATACCTGCTAGAGAAGTTTTCACTAATTTCTGAGCAGGATGGGCTGTGCTATAATCCCTCTTTTCTTTCTCCCCTCATTATGGCAGGGACATGGACAGTCAGATGTGTTCAGCTGCAGTGGATGCTGATTTTTTTTTTTGCCCTGACAAAGGAGAATTTGGAATGATATCATTGGTTACTCTGGGTCTGTGTTCTTATCTCCTTTCTGGTTTGTGTGTTTTAAGCAGAAAGCCCATAATTTATGGACTGTGCCAGTGGGGTGGCTTGGAGATCAAACACCAAGGGGAAAAAAATCTGGCTGAGAACAAGTGCCCTGGAGGGGATGTGTTTTATTAATCCACTAATTAAGAACACCCAAACAAGGCTATCAGGTATCAGTCAGCATGTCTTAATTATGTTTAGTCATCCTTTGGGGAGGTTCATGGCCGTTGACTGCTGGAGTGACAATGTGAGCACAGGCAGAATGGGGCAAGTTGTGAGATGGACAGAGGGACAAATCCTCTGTGCTCACCCAAAACAGCCAGAAAAACATCATCTGCAGCTGTCCAGGTTTTCTTTTGTTGTTGCCATATCATTAAAAAAAACCCCAAAATACCAGTGGCTACAAGGGAGGGAGGTTTCCATGGCTGAGTGGATAAAACAAGGAATGGACACTTGAGGTGTGGGCTCAGTTTTCAGATCTGGATGACTTTAAGCACATCACATCCTCACATGGGGATGTTCAGGTGTTGTTAAAAAAAACCCTCCCAACCATTTACAGCTTTAAAATGGTCCTTTTCACCTCTGGCTTGGATTTGGGTTGGAATAAGATGATGTGGAGCTTTTCCTGCCATCCCAGCCCCCCTGGATCCCTGATTTCCCTGCTCCATCTCCTCCCAGCCGTGGAGTGACATGTGAGACACCTACTCCCCATCTGCACGTTTCCAAATCAGAGCAGCAGATCTGTGATTACAACTGGGAGCTGGAGGGACTTCTCCTCTTCCCCCACTGCAGTTTTTCTCACCCCAAGAGAAAAAGCCCAGCAACAGCCGTGGAGGTGGTTTTGGATTCCTCCTGGAGACAAGGAGGTTTTCGTGCTGCAGTGATGCACAGTTTGCTTGGGCTCGAAAGGCATGGATGCAGAGTGGGCTGGGTGTTTGGGAATCCAGCTTCCTGCCCCCGGATTATTATGGAAATGTGACCATCAGGTGATGGCAACAAAGGTTGCTGAGCACAACCTGCTTGAGCACCTCCACCGAGGTTCGTTGTGAGACTCGGGAGAGACCTCGTGGTTTAAATCTGCAACTTTTTTAGAGCAAATGCTTTCAAGTTTCTCTGGAGAAATGCTTTATAAACACCTACTTGGACAAAAATACGAAAAAATATTCCTGTGAATCAAGCCCAGCAGAGAAACAGGGCATTGGAAATTCTCAGCCTCTTGCAGAATGTCTATTAAAACCTCTCCTGCCACCCCCTCTGCTCAGCTGTGCCCTGCAGTGCCCACTGCAGCTTGGATTTCTGGCAGAATAAAGGTGTTTCTCGGCCACAAAGTACAGTTCAGGTGAGAGGAGAGGGATTGGAAACACTGAGAGAAGAACAGTCTTGAGAGATGGAACAGGAGGGGGTTGTTCCTCTCCATCCCAGCCTGTCTGTGCCTCATCCTGATCCACAGAGAAGGGAGCTCAGCCATGGCCCTTCCCACCTTGGAGCTCATGGGCTTTTTCCCAGGGGTTTTGTCGTTGTCATGGAGGGTTTAGTTCCCCAATTCCACATTGCTGGTGCTCCCTGGGGGTTCTCCAGTGGCTCTGCCAGGCAATAAGTGGCACTTGAATCCATCAGACTGATGTTTTCATGCAAACAGGGAGACCTGGAAACATAAGAGCAGAGCTTCTGACCCCAAGAGCTGGGAAGTGCCTTTGGCTCTGGGCTGGGCAGGAGTGAGGTGGGGTGGAGTCATCCCTGAGCCCCCCCCAGGTCACCTCAGTGACAGCAGAACTGCCCCAAATGGGACTTTAAACTCTCAGCAGCAATGCAGGGCTCTGCTCTCAGCCTGCTCCATGTGTGCTCCTCAGAGCCCTTCCAAATTCTACTCCAACAATTCCTCTATCAGATTTTAGACAGAAAATTAAGGGTAAAGGTGGCCTTGTGGACTTCACAGAATCATGGAATGGTTTGGGTGGGGAGGAACCTTAAAGCTCAACCAGTCCCACCTCCTGCCATGGGCAGGGACACCTTCCACCATCCAAGGTTGCTCCAAACCCCATCCAACCTGGCCTTGGACACTTGCAGGGATGGGGCAGCCACAGCTTCTCTGGGCAACCTGTGCCAGGGCCTCACCACCCTCACAGGAAAGAATTCTTTCCCCATGTCTAAACTAAACCTATTCCCTTTCAGTTTAAAGCCCTTATTCCTTGTCCTATCACCCCATGACCTTGCTAAAAGACTCTCTCCTTTTTCCAGGCTGGGAAGTGTTGGTATTCTCAGCCCAGCTCCTGGATATCCCAGAAGAGGCCATTGGCTCACAGAGAGTGAGACACTCAAATGGGGAAAGTTTTTTGCAAAACCTCCTATTTCTTATCAGCAGAGGAAGGACTGGCCTTGTTACAGCAGGTTTTGGACCCAAACAACCACATGCCAGGGCATCCCAACTCCTTCTGCCTCAGGCTGGGAAGCTCGATGGCCTCACCCTCTCCCCTCTCCCCCGTGTTTCCCAGCAGGATTCCTGCTGTTCCCGTGTAACTGTTGTGCAGCCTCCCATCTTTATGGTTCCATCCACCTCTGCCTGGATCCTGTGAAAATGAAACAGATGCCAGCAGCTCCTGGGATGAGCCCTGAGCTCTCCCACTGTGCAATACCTTTGTCCAGGCATTGATCTCACACGCTCACTGCATAATTCCAACACAAATCCTGAACCTGGAGAGAAAATTAAATGATGTGTCAAACTGAACGTTCTGTGAATTCACTCCTTCTCTCTTTTTTCTTCCCCTTCAAATTTTCTTTCTAGGAACAAGATGCCCATGAAGTTTAACCTCCTTTAGCCTTAAAAACTAAAAAGTTATGGATCCTTTGTACTTTTCCAACGCGTTCGGTGCCGAGGGCGGTTCCGGCGGCGGGAATTCCTCCCTGCTGACGAACACGACGGAGAACGGGACCCTCCCGGAGCAGCCCCCCTTCAAGTACGTCCACAAAGTGCTCATCCCCATCTGCTACCTCCTGGTGTGCGCCGTGGGGCTCAGCGGGAACACGCTGGTCATCTACGTGGTGCTGCGTCACGCCAAGATGAAAACCGTCACCAACATCTACATCCTCAACCTGGCCGTGGCCGACGTGCTCTTCATGCTGGGCCTGCCCTTCCTGGCCACCCAGAACGCCATCTCCTACTGGCCCTTTGGCTCCTTCCTCTGCAGGCTGGTCATGACCGTGGACGGCATCAACCAGTTCACGAGCATCTTCTGCCTGACGGTGATGAGCATGGACCGGTACCTGGCCGTGGTTCATCCCATCAAATCCACCAAGTGGAGGCGGCCCAGGGTGGCCAAGCTCATCAGCGTGACCGTGTGGACATTCTCCTTCTTGGTGGTGCTTCCAGTCATCATCTTCTCGGACGTGCAGGAGGACTTTCAGACCTGCAACATGAACTGGCCGGAGCCCGTCAACATCTGGTCGGCGGCTTTCATCGTCTACACCTCGGTCCTGGGCTTCTTTGGGCCTCTGCTGGTGATCTGCCTCTGCTATTTGCTGATTGTCATCAAGGTCAAGTCGTCAGGGGTCCGGGTGGGGTCTACGAGGCGCAGGAGATCGGAGAGGAAGGTGACCAGGATGGTGGTGATCATCGTGGTGGTCTTCGTGCTCTGCTGGCTCCCCTTTTACACCATGAACATCGTCAACTTGATATTCATCCTGCCAGCAGACCCCGTGCTGGAGGGCTTGTACTTCTTTGTGGTGGTGCTGTCCTATGCAAACAGCTGTGCCAACCCCATCCTTTACGGGTTCCTCTCTGACAACTTCAAGCAGAGCTTTCAGAAAGTCCTTTGCCTGCGGAAGGGCAACGGCGTGGAGGACGGGGAGCCCGTGGAACACAGGCAGGAGAACAGCAGCCGCCTGCAGGAGTCCATGCTGACCCAGAGGAACGTGGAGTTCAACGGCCACATGCAGACCAGCAAGGTCTGAGGGCGTGGGTTGGGGCTGCAAAGGGCTGGTGGAGCTGGAGAACTTGGGGGGCCTCGAGGAGAGATGAATTCGTGGCAAAGGTGAAAGGTGGAGACCCACAGGCTCCAGTAAATGTACATAGAGGTGGCTTCACTCCCCTCCCTTCCCCAGCTCGGAGTGGTAGGGGCCGTGCTGGGCTGTGGCCAAGCTCTCGTGGTGACCTGGGTCATGTGGGACCACTTTGGGTCCTCTGGAGATTTCCAGGCTTTGTACTGCCCTAGTGATGCAAAACCACACAAAATCAGTTTTAACCACCTTGTTAAGCTGGGCTTGTGGCTGCTCTGCACTGTTGGGAGCAGCTCAAAGCAGAAAACAGCTCAGACAGTGTCTCTGAGATCCTTCAAGGGGATCTCTTACGAGAAAAATGCTGTTTCTTAAGAGTTTCATACCCAAAAGGCCCCAGCACTGACCTCAGAGCTGTGCATGAGCCATGGTTGGAACCTGCTGGGTGCTCCTCCTGCATTGGTTTGCTGTCATGAACCCACCTAAGGGATTCATGGTGCCCAGGAATCCTTCAAACACACCAAGAATGAGGAAAAAAACCCCATGATTAGGAAGACCTAAATCCTAAACAGGTCTAAATCCTAAAGAATTCAGTGTATTCATGATGTTCTCACATTCTAACCCAAAGTGCATAGAAAACGTGATGTGACCACTCTGTTGTTCTGTCAGTGCTGATCATTGTGAAGTCCTGGGGAGCTGTCGTGTGTATTTATTGGTTCTGAATGTCAGTCTGGACGTGAATATAAACTGTATTTTCAGAAATTAAAACAAGTTCAACCCCCCTCCTGGCTGTGGTTTAGTTGGCAGGGTGGGGTTTGCTCAGAGGCTGGATCTTGGAGGGCTTTGCCAGCCCTTGAGGACTCTGGGATTCTATTCCTGCCACACACATGAGAGCACAAGAACTCACCTGATACAATGAGGGACAACTGCAGGATCCAAATCTCACTCCAAATCCCAGCACAGTCAGGTTGACTCTGATTAATTAAGTCACCCACTATCTATTATTTCAGGAATTATCAGGCTGTTGCAGGCATAAATCAACTTCTTATCAGTCCTTGAGACACGTGGAGTAATTAGTGCAGGCCTTGATGTCCTCCCTGCCAGCTCCATCTGCCTGCAGTGGGTTTGCCATGAGTTCTCCATTGATGGGATTAGAAAAACCCATTTTAGCTCCCAGCTCGTTTGGGAAGTGGCAGTAATTAATAATTAATAATTAATGCTCCCGTGGAGGGAGGTGCCCCGTGGGTGCAGCGCTGGGGACTCGCTCTGCAGAGCACAGGGATGGAGAATTCCAGTTGCTGAGTAAATCTGTGGCATTGTCCACCCCCAGCCTGATCCTCTGGAGCAGCTGAGCTCTTTTAAACTTAAAGAGGAGAGGTTTAGGCAGGATATTAGGAAGGAATTCTTCCCTGTGAGGGTGGAGAGGCCCTGGCACAGGTTGCCCAGAGAAGCTGGGGCTGCCCCTGAATCCCTGGAAGTGTCCAAGGCCAGGTTGGATGGGGCTTGGAGCAACCTGGGCTAGTGGGAGGTGTCCCTGGGGGTGGGATGAGATGAGCTTTAGGGTCCCTTCCAACCCAAACCACTCTGCGATTCTGTGAATTTGGGGTTAGACAAAACCACCAGCAGACTCTGAGTGGTTTGAGGACTTGGCAGACCCAAAATGTCCTTCCAGACATTTCATTCCAGGATCAGACCCCCCTTTTAGACATCTCATGCTCTCAGGCACATGGTGGGAGTGTCACATTATTGTGGTGGCACCTTGAGTGGCACATTATTGGGGTGTCCTGTGCAGGGCCAGGAGTTGGACTGGATGATCCTTGTGAGTCCATTCCAGCTCAGGGTATTCCATGATTCTATGATCTTTCAGACTGTCAGATCCACAGGGACTTGGTGTTACTTCACCAGATAAAAATAAAAGCCCCTCATTGCAATAAGTCACACACCTGGAGATGAAATAATATAATGAGGAGCAGATGGAAGAATAAATCCCAGAGCCAAAGAAAATGAACCCCCTCGTCTGTGGATCAGGTAAAACACAGAAGAACACTCACAAAACTCAAGTAAAAATCGGCAGAGTTGAAGTACCAGAGATTTCTGGATAATCTCTTATTTGCTCTTCAGGGAAGAAGCAAATATTTATTTCAATCCTCTCTGAGCACGGGAGAGCTGGAGAGGTGAGATGAGTGAGGAGCCAGGGGTTTATGGCTCTGTCACCTTCATCTGGGGCAGCATCAGGAGACATCTGTGTAAAAATGACCTGGGGCATCAGGGATCCCCTGTTTTCCTTTCCATGGTGATTTTAGAATGTGCTGGACAGGAAAACCAACAGCATTTCACAGTAAGACTTTCACAAACATTGAAGTTGTGTTAACAGGAGCATCATCTCTTGCCACAGAGGAGATTTTAGTGCAGACTCTGAGGGCTTTGTGTGCTCAGAGAAATGTCTCAGTTCCCTCCTCTGACTCAGAGTCAGGTTGTGTGGAGTCACCACGGGATCATCTCTCGTGGTCTTCAGCTTTGTGCTACTGAGATTTCGCCTTCATTTCCTTCTATTGAACCATTTTGGGCTAAGTTTACAAGTTATGAACCGATTGAACCAATCTCCAAACCTTATTTCGTATTTTCTGGGTCCTAAAAAGTCTTTTCTTCCCAAGTAAACTGGCTGTTGTTTATGATGGTGACATGCAAAGCTTGTCCAAGCCTGGGCTGTTCTCAGCCCCCAACTCGGTGCCCAAGTGGCAGAACTGTCCCCTTGGGGACACAGAGGCTTCAGCCCCTCTGGAACACCCACTGGCACATCCCCTCCAGCCCTGGATCTTACTCCTACACTAAGATTGAACAAAAGTGGAGCCAATCAGTGCTGATTTTGGTGTGCAACCCCCTTTGCAGGCCCTGATGAAGGGTTATCCTTCACTAATCACCTGGATTTTGGTGCTCTGACCACCAGTGATGACCAGAAAGACTCAAGGGAAGCTGAAAAGCACAATCCATGTGCTGATCAACCCAAGGATCCTCTTTGCCTTGATTTCAGCCCTGAAGATTAACTCCTTGCAAGCAAGAATGACACCTCTGAATTCCTTCCTAATTCCTCTCTTGATTTACAGCACGACTTGCCTTCTATTAATTTTCCATAAACCCCCAAAGAAACCACTTTAGGCTTGTGTGCAGAGTGTACCCATGGGACTGAAAAGAGCTTTCCATTAGGGTAATGACTGATTTGTTTTCTAATTTCCCAAGAATCACAACTAATTTTATTTCCTGAGCGGGCAGCGGCTCTCGGGCCCCAGGGAACGGGTAAATGTGCCTTTGCAGAAGGAATTCTTGTTTTGCAAACACATTGCACTTAATGAAATCCATTCCCACAGAAACAGGGGCAACTGAAGAGGAAGGGATGACTCCAACCAGTGAGGAAAAGCTTCTGCTCTCGGTGTCAACTTGTGGCCTCACAGATCTTGGCTCAGCTCCTGATTTTAACCTGACAGGTTTGATGTGAGGTGGGCTCTGATTCCCCTCGGTTTTCCACCTCTAAAACCAACCCAGTGCTTCCTTTCCCACACCTGCACAGAGGAGGGATTTTAAAAGTCCCAGCACAAAGTGCATGTTCGGTGCCAGCACCAAAGTTTTATTAAAACCTCCCAGGAATAGTCACTTTTTATGAAAAGCAGAAGTCCTGGTGCATCAATTTGGCATCTTTGACATAAGTGTCCTTTCCCTAATCCAGGTGGGGGTTTTGCTGGAAAACACAGCCCTAGACAGACAATCAGGTGGCTCTTGTTGACAATGAATCTCCAGAAAATGTGCAGGTTGTCGCTATCTTCTCCAAGAGGGACAACTTGGGAGGGAAACTGGGGCTCAGTGGGGCTCTCTTGGGGCAAAGGGGATGAATTGATCACTCAGAGTGGGTCTTGAGGGAGGATCCAACATGTTCACCTGCCTCCCCCATCAGTGGCATGGCCAGGATGGTGCTGCTGAGCCTGGGGAAGGGCTCAGTGCCACCAAGAGCCCCTTTTCCAACACTCCCAGCCCCAGCAGTGCTGAGGGGGGTGGGAAATGAGCCAGGGAACTTCTACCAGGGCTCAGGGGTTGTGTGTGTGTGGGGGGGGGCAGGCTAGAAACAATATCCTCAATTTATGGCCAAAGTGCAGGTGGTTTGTTCACAGTGACAGAAGGGGAGGGATGAAATCTGGGTGAAACCTCGGGAAATCACTCCCTGAAGCACAGGAAGAAGCATTGCAGTATTTAGCATCCAGCAGGGGGTTTGACACCCTGAATGCTGAAATAGGAATAAAACCCAGGCTGCCAGAGCCTGTCTGAGTCCTCCTGCAGCCAGCCTTGCCCCCATATCTGCTCTGTGTTATCTGCTGGGGTCCCAGCCTTGCCCCCATATCTGCTCTGTGTTATCTGCTGGGTCCCTGTTCCATCACACTCAGCCCTGGCTGTAATTTCCCTCCCTATCTCCGAGCCCTGGGCACATTCCCTGCCCTGGGAGCAGCCCTGGGTGAGCAGGGTGAGCTGTTCTTCCCTCAGGATCTCACTCTGCCCTCCTCAAAACCTTGTCTGATTTACAATGAGAACCAAAAATTTAACCCTTTTTTTCCTCCTCCCTGCAAACCACCCTCACAGCCGGGCACTTCTGGCCTTTTGAGAGGTTTTACAGCCATAGTCAGCTCAGGTTTTACCCTTCACTGGCCTCTTTGGAGATTTGCTGCCATCCCAGAGCAGGAGAATTCCAACCAGAGACCTTCAGTGGGTGAGTTACCAACGTGCCTCTGGCAGGTCGAGCTGATGGCTGATGGCAAACAGCCCTTTCCACAGGATTCCCACAGCCACTGGAATGATTCTGCCGGGGCTTTATACCCAGCCAGGCCTTATCTGGGGAATATTGCCTGATTTCATTCTCTGCCAGCTGGGGGTTGGGCAAAGAAATGATTGACTGTGCTGTGAAAACACAGCAAGGATTAGAAAGTGGCAGCGTGAGCCGTGAGAAATGTGTTGTTTCTGTTGCTAAAATGCCATTAAAAGGCAGAGAAATGTTTTTGCCAAGTTCTCTTCCTATACATTAATAAATTAGGCATGGTTTCATTTGCATTAGAGGAGGTTAAACAGATTGAGCAGAGGACACAGCAGGTTTTAAGACTGACTCATCCTCCTCTCAACCCAGGCACGACCTAAAATACAGGGATGCTCCTTGTCACAGGAGGCCAAAACAACCTTTTCCTTCTTTCCCAGTTTCCTGCCAGATGAAGGCTCAGGAGGACTTTGATCCAATGCAGCCACGGGGGTCAGGATCCCTCCTGGAATTCAGGGCTGGGAAAGGACTGCAAAGCTCAAGCCTGGGGTGCTCAGGTGTTTGTCTTCAGAGGGAAAAGGGAAATACAGGCAGGTTCCCTCCAGCACAGCAATACACTGGATACCATCCACTGCTCCAGGAGGGAAACTCATCCTTGCATTATTATCCCAGTGTTGCAAACTCTCTGCCCCTCTTTGATTCACTCCCAGCCCTGTCTCCTCTGGTCCCAAATCAAGATTAATCTTAATTGTGTCTCCGCTAACGAGGCTCTCAGAGTTTATTAAACGGGCTTTTGTGTTCCTTAATTGAAAATCTCAGTGCAGAGGTCTCGGTGCTGCTCCTGGATGAGCTGCTGTGGGAGGCTGAGAGTCTGTGCCAGGGCACAGTGACACCCCTGTGGTGCCACTGCTCTGCTTCCCAGCTGCTGCTCTGGGAGGAGAATGCTGGGAAGTTGGTCTCCAACACGATGGTTCTCTTGG
This sequence comes from Lepidothrix coronata, assembly GCF_001604755.1. Classification (NCBI taxonomy): domain Eukaryota; kingdom Metazoa; phylum Chordata; class Aves; order Passeriformes; family Pipridae; genus Lepidothrix; species Lepidothrix coronata. The sequence goes on from NW_016690281.1 coordinate 1,986,555, forward strand.
GAGGACGGTGGGATGTGAAATGTGGGATGTGGGAAGGTCTGGTGTCCACACAGGGGGTCACGTGTGAGGGCTGAATGTCCCTGGAACGCAAGGGCAGGACTGGCAGGGACCATGTGTGGGATGAATCATGGAATCAGAAGATGGGTTGGGCTGGGAGGAGCCTTAAAGCCCATCCAGTGCCACCCCCTGCCATGGGCAGGGACACCTTCCATGAGCCCAGGCTGCTCCAAGTCTTGGACACTTGCAGGGATGGGGCAGCCACAACTTCTCTGGGCAACCTTTTCTTCTGTTTTTCTCATCCTTGGATCTGTCTTAACTCCATCTTAATCCCACTACACCTCTGCTGCCCCTGGGAGTGATCCTGGGTCCTTTTGGAGTGGACCTGCCACTTGGGAGCTTTGTCACAGTCAGGGAGTCACATCAGGCACCACAAGGATTTCCAAAGATGGGATCACTCCATGTCCTGCTTTTCACCAAGGACCAACCCGACCCCACCTCTTCTCCCACTCCCCCCTGGGTCAGGATTGGGATCAGAGTTGCCAGGAAATGGATGTTCCAGCTGCTGCTGCTGCTGCAATGAGTCACATTTAACGAGCCAATTTAGGGAGGCTTTCAATGCTCCAACCGGCAGAGAAAGCAGGCAAATGACCTTTCCAGCAAACAGCTCTCCGAGGAATTCGGTGCCATCACAAACGCCTGGCCCCAGCTCTAGTTGGAGGAGCTCTTTTCCCGGCCTTTTGTTTCTGGAAGCAGCTCCACTCCTCGCAGGATCCCTGGATCCTGCTGCCCGTCTCTCCCGGTGCCGCGAAGCCGTCGCCGCCCTGGCTCTTCTCTCATCCCAAAAAAAGGACTTTGCTCAGGTTTGAGCTGAGCCTTCAAAAGCTCAGCTTGCTCTTTCTCCAAAGCTTTCCCACCAAGGGTTTTCCCCAGCAGCTTGGCAGTGGATTCCTGAGGAACCAGCCCCGAGCTGACAGCACCTCCGAAGGCATCCCATCAAAACATGTCATCCTTTGACAAAGCCTGACAAATTCCTGGGAAAATCTGTCCTCCCAGCCAGCCATTCCCAGAAAGCAGCAGACAGAAGTGACACTCCCCAACACTGGTGGTGGTTTGTGTCTTTTTTTTTTTTTTAACACGTTTCAAACCCAGTCACCAAACCCCGGGGTTTGAGTGACATTTTTAATACCTCGACAGACAATTCTTCCAATTAAAATCTCCCTATTCAGCTTTTTTTTCTCGGCCAAGCCTTTGATTCATCAAAGGATTGCAAATGTTACCTCTGGGGCTGCCCTGCTGAAAACAAACACCCACGTGAAGGTCAAGGAATCCCTTCCCTTGGCCCACCTGAAGGCTGAAAATTGTCTTTGATTATTGTAATTTCTGTTTGAGTCCCCAGTTCTGAATATTCGTTGAGATCCAGGAAAACCTGTCAAAAAAAGGATTTTCAGCTGCTGGAGACCGAAGGGCTTTGCTGAAGTGCTCGTGTGTAGAAGGCAAACAAGCAAGTGCTGGGATACAGGAGCACCTTTGGAAGTGATTCATGATTTATTCCAAGAAAACTGGGGGGAAAAGTCACATGTTCAGTTTGTAAAAGTGGCATTTGCAGAACGCAGCAATTCCAAAGGGCTTCCAGGTGGGGATCTCAGAGGGCTCAGCAGTGGTTAATGTGCCTCACTGGGTTTCAGCAGGGTCATCCTGGAATCCTCTGGCATTGGGATCTTCCCCTGGTTGCTCTCCCAAGGAGGCAAAACCCAGGGCTGGCTCTGAGCTGGGGCAGGAGATCCAGAGGCTGATGGATTTATGCTGGAGTAAGAGCAGAGCCAAAGGTGGTGGTTTTGCTCCTTCCCTCATTGAGGGGCAGCTAAATGGAGTCAGAATTCCCAAATCAACATTGTCCATGTCCCAACACAAACCTCCCTGGGAGCAGCAGGATCCTGAGAGCCTCTGCTAAACCCAGCCCTCTGTTCCCTGAGCCTGCTGGTCATCACTGGGATCCAAACATTTCCTGGGATCTGTGATCCTGGCACAGCTTGGATCCATGCAGCAGCATCCTTAAAAACTGCCAGGCCATATTTCAGTGCCTTTGCCTGCCCATCCCCTCCTGCAGCCACGGCAGGAGCTGCTCCTTTCCTACCCCAGTGGTTTGTTCTCCAGCTCACTCACCCCAAGTGTCTTTGGTTTTCACCTCAACCTGCACTTTTGTTTCCATGTCACGTTTATTCCTGCCCATTTTGGTGTTGTTGGAGTGACTCCCTGGTTGCTATGAGATGGATGATGCTCTGGGCTTTCTGTGTTCCCTCTCCCTTTCCTGCTGCCATCTCGTAACACTTAATCCTCTGTATCTCTCCATCTTTCCCTGAAAAGTCACCGAAGGTGAAAGCTTTCTCCACTTGCTCTATCTTGAGCCTTTAAGCTCTGGATCCTGTTTGTGACCTTGAGCCAATTCCACGACCCAAACCATCCCGTGATTCCAGGATTCTGTGCTGGCTCCTGGTCGAGGATCCCAGACTGGGAGACAGGGGTGGTGTCACCCTGGCTGGACTCAACGACCTCAGAGATCTCTTCCCACCTTAATGACTCCGGGATTTCAGGGATGCAGACCCCCCTATTCCCACTGCTTGGCTCGCTCTATATTTTCCAGCTCAGCCCCACACTTATATAAAACCAGAAACACGCTGGAATCTCATTTGCCCCACGGAAGATTTTATGGATGTCGGAGAAACCCAAACAGAATTTAGGGACGTGAATTTATTCCGTGGAAATGCCACTTTACCGCGCTGATTCCTGTCAGTAGCCGGGGAAATGCACGTCAGGAAATGGAATATTTGCCAGCGTGGGATGCGGGGCCGTCAGTCCCGTCTGGCACCCGCCATATGGGGCTGCGTTCGCACGGGGGGCTGCGGGAGGAGGAGGACACGGGCTGAGGTGTTGAGGCTTCACAGAGCTGCAAACGGGACAGCAGAACGGCCTCGTTAATTCTGGGGACAGCACAATTAATTCCCCCGCCCAGGGGAGCTGCTGTCAGCACGTCTGCAGAGCCAGAGACTGTCCCTGTGCCCTGTTTGAGCAGGAATTGGGCAGGGAATTTGGGCTGGGACAAGCCCGGACTCTCCTTTACTCAGAGGAATTTAACTGAAAAAAAAAAAGGGCAGAAAATACATAAAATCTCCCAAAATTAGGGGAAGCAAAGGTGCTGAGGGGCTGTGCGGGGTGAGCTGGCTGAGAGGACACGCAGCTCTGCCCTTTTCAGGATCTTGCCATGAAATTAAAACCACCCTGGAAAACGAGGGGTAGTGGGGGGAGAACGAAGCACCCCCAGGATTTGGCAGGAGCAGGAACAGGGAATCACCCCAGCTGTCCCACCTCTCCCTGAACAGGGAATATTCTTCCTGAGAGGGCCTGGGGACGTGCGAGTCCCTCCCGGGGGGAGGACGGGGATCCCCAGCCTGTCCCGGCGCATCCTTTGTCGCTCCGCCGGAGCCTTTTCCCGATAGTTTGGGAAATGCCATTCCCAGAGCCAGGGCAGGGTGGGGAAGCAGCAACCTGTGCGGGCCAAAGTCTGCAGCCTTTTAACCACGGATCGCTCCCCGCCTTGGAAGTGGTTTCTGTTTGTTTTAACACTTTCCCCTTCTATCTCCTGCCTTTTATGCGCGGCTTTAAATCCGTGTTAGTGAATAGGTCCTTACTGGAGTCATTAAGTTCCATTCAACTCATCCAAAGGCAATCCATTAGCTTTATTTGTTGCCTGGTTCCCTTATCTGCCCCGATGTTATCTGCCCGTTCCTGTTGTAAAAGGAAAGTTTCCTTATGGAGAGGAAGAAAGCGGCTTGCCCAAGGCAGAGGTGCCTGTTGTTCTTGCCCTGACCTTCCCGAAAGCCGGGAGGGCTGAAACCTCGCCAAAACAACCTCCTCACCCCCCAAAGCAAGGCTGCGAGAAGATATAAATGTGGGATCTGTTGGATGCTCTCACAGAAAAAAAAAAAAAGGGGAATAAGTGACCATGGGAGGTGAGCGCAACAGGCAGAACAGGCGGGATGTGCCAGGGGAGTTTGGGTTGGATATTATGGAAATTTCCACACCAAAAGGGTTGTCCAGCCCTGGCACAGCTGCCCAGGACAGTGGGGGTGTCACCGCCCCGGAGGGGTTTAAAAGCCACGTGGGATTTTGGACTTTGGAAGTTGCAGCGGGGAAAATATCCCTGGCTCAGCTTCTCCAGAGGGGGATTTTTAGCAGGAGCTGCTTCTAGTGGCTTTTCCACCCTAAAACTTCAACCTGCAGGACAGGGAGGTTCAGAGGGCACAGCTCAGCGTGTCCCGAGTCCTCTGTGCTGGCAGAACTGCCCCGATCATTGCTGGCACATCCCAGTGTCCCATCCAGGGCTTCCTGGGATGGAGAGCTCGTTTTTCTCGCTGCAGCCACTTGAGGAGTCTGATCCTCCTTCTGCTTCAAGTGTTTTTTCCTCCCGTTGCCCATAAATCTCCCCCTGCCCTCAGGGAATGTGGGCAGGTCCTTTGTTTGCTCTTCCATCCATCACCTTTTGGAACAGGGACGGGTGTTGTCCCGGCTCCTCCTCGGGAGAGGCTCTGACAAACTCTGTGAAATGAGTTTATCTTCCCTCTCTCCCCCATTGCCAAAGTTTGGACCAAGAATTGCAACTTTTGCAGATTTGAAGTCAGAAAGCCGAAGGGATGTTGTCTCAGACTCTGTTTAATCCTCCTGTATCAACCCAAAGAGGTTTTTTTGGGGGGTAGGTGTTTCTCACCTGCTGTTTTCCATATTTCCCGCTGTACACAAGGCTCCTGTTCTCCAGTTCCATCTCCCCAGGTTCCTCTGCCTCCCGTTCCTGGCCCTGCCCCAAGGCCAGGGCAGGTTATTTTGGCGATTAAACCGATCAAGAAATTGGTTTATTGGTGCCTTGTACTGGGGGATTCACCTTCCACGAGGTCCTGGGCTGAGAGGGACCTCCAGGTCTTATATTCCTGAATCAAATTCCCCAGGGAATTCTGGCAGCTGAGGCTGCTTTGTCCTTTCAGTGTAATTCAGGATTTGGGAAAGAGCTTCTGACAGATCCCTCCTGGTTCCATTCAAAGCACCAAATGCAAAACGCCAATTTAGGGAACCGATTGGAAAAATAAATACAAATTAAGCTTTTTTATTTTTTTTCTTTTCATGTAAATTCGAGCACTTAAAGCCTCCACTTTCCTCTCTTCAAAAAAAAAAAAAAAAAACCAACTTTAAAAGCTTTTTTTCAAAGCTCAGTTTCCAATCTACATATTGATGGGGGGGAAAAAAAGGGAATTTAAATTCTGTTCTTCTAAGAAAGAGCCTGGCAGGCTGCCTGTGTGGGGATGAGAGATCTCAAATATTTGTGCTTTGGATTGGACTCATTAAACTCCTCTAACCAGAGATGTTTCTCCCGGCCCTTGAAGCTGGAAAAAAACTGCTGATCCCTTCAAAAGGTGAAATTAGGAATGTCTTTGTACATTAAGCTTTTTAGAGATTTCAATTTTTCTCCCGGGGTTGAGTTTTCTATTTTTTTTTTATTTTTTTTTTAGTGCTAGAAATGACTCATTTGAATAATGGAGGCAAGCCAATAACCTTTTTGATTATTTGAAAGGTCGTTCTGCAACCTGAAAGCAGCGTGGCTTTAATGATTTAATGCTGATGGCAGATGGGTCAGGAGGGGTTTCAATGTGTCCCGTGGCTTCGATAATCAAAATATCTCTCCCTGTGTGTTAGAGAGATCTGGATAAAGGGGTAGAGAGGGTGGATTTTTGCTTTCTTCTTAGGAGAAAATAACTTTTCCAGCATCAGTGTGGATTAACACAAGCCAAGGAGGGGAAGGAGAAGGTGTTAAATGAGTTTCTCTCCTCCCTGTTGCCAAAGTTTGGCCCAGTAATTGCAAATTTTGTAGCTTTGAAGTCAGAGAACTGAAGGTATTCTGTTGTGTTGATTTTTTTTTCCCTGGCAATAATTCCAGCTGGGTCAGAGTTTTTTTTTTTCCTTTTTAATTACAGTCAGTGCAGATGGGAGTGAGCCAAAACTGCAGGAAAACTGCTGGATTCTGAGGAATGAGGGCTGGCAGTGACCAGTCAGCTCCAGCACCTCCAAAGGATCCTCAGCAATTCCCTGCACCCACACTGGGAGTTCAGCTGCAAAATCCAGGTGGGAGAGGGATGACTTAGAAGTAGAAAAAGGATTTTGAGCTCTCAAATGTGGTTTTAAAAGCTCTGGAATTTTCCCACATTCCCTTTCCTGCTGGGAGCAGGAGCAGACCCAGAGGTTCAAGGCTTGGGATCTGTTTCCATCCCGACTTTCCTTTGCTGCTTAAAAATCCCTGTCTTCAGGAGGACTGTGAGATCTGAAAGATTTGGTATGTATTTGGTAAAAAAAAGGGTGACTAACTGCTCTGTCTCCCTGTGATGGTTGTTCACAGGCCTGCAAGGAGAGGAGCTGGGATCAGTTTAATTCATGGAATCCTTCGCTGTTAAAGGCACTCAAATTGTCTCCACAGATTATTCCATGGCCAGTCTGGTGTTTTCAGCCACGTGCTGTGAAAAGGCTTAAAAAATGAAACCAAGGCAGGTACTCAAAGCAATACCTTTATTTCAGCTACTTTTTCCAACAGCTGTGGGAAGGAGTTTGCCTGGCAAGGACTCTTCCTGTATCCTTCACACAAACAGTTCAGGATGAGGAACTGAGGGAGTGGGAAAGGAGGAATGGGATAAAAAGATGGGTTTTGTCACTTTTGCCTTTCCACTGTTCCATCAAAAATTTTTTAGGCAAAAAAAAAGAACCCAAATCTCCTAAAATATCAAATATCACTGATATTTTTCTTTTTTTTTTTGCAGAAAAGGCCCCTTTTCTTCACAGTTTTCCTCTCCATTTTCCAGAAATGACGGTGCTATGAGATGGCAATTTCCAGCCACGGAATTCCAGCTCAGCAAATTCCAACCATCCCACCCTTTTCAAATGGGGAACACACATTCCCAGCCGTGCTGGATGTTCTTATAAGGAATGTTGGTATTAGTACAGAGGGGTAGCTGTGGCTCTTCCAGCTCTGTGCCTCTGGAAAAGCTTTCCCAGGTGGAGATGCCGCTATTTAATTCTGGAATTGTGCTCTCAGAACAAAATATTGCACGAAATGGAACAAAACTGGAATTTAGGGTTGATGTTACTGGGGGCCTACACAAGGTTGCAGAGCTGGAACTGAAGCCTTGTGGGTGCTTGTGCAGCTCGTAGCACCTTGGAACAGTCACCTCCACCCTCACTGGGCATGGACAGACAATAGATCTATAACCCTTCCTGGACAATTTAAAGATTCCCAAATAGCAGGAAGAATGACATTCCTTAACTAGCACCCATTAGCACCTCAGATATAATTAAAATTTCTTCTCTAAAGGAGAGCAAAGGAGTTAAATTTTTGCTGCCAGCTTAGGAGAGATATTACTGGGTCTCATGGGTTTACTAGGGGTCTACACAGGGTTGCAAAGCTGGAGCTGAAGCCTTGTGGGTGCTTGTGCAGCTCGTAGCACCTTGGAACAGCCACCTCCACCCTCACTGGACATGGACAGACAATAGATCTATAACCCTTCCTGGACAATTTAAAGATTCCCAAATAGCAGGAAGAATTATATTCCTTAATTAGCACCCATATAACTGGTCCTTAGGTATAATTACAATTTCTTTTTTGAAGGAGAGAAAGCAGTTAAATTCTTGCTGCCAGCTTGGTAGGGATGTTACTGGGGGCCTACACAGGGTTACAGGGCTGGAGCTTGTGCAGCTCGTAGCACCTTGGAACAGTCACCTCCACCCTCACTGGGCATGGACAGACAACCCTTATAGATCTATAACCCTTCCTGGACTATACAAAAATTCCCAAATAGCAGGAAGAATTACATTCCTCAATTAGCACCCAGGCCCTTAGGTATAATTAAATTTTTTTCTCTCTATCAGAGCGAAGGAGTTAAATTTTTGCTGTCAGCTTGGCAAAGCCTCCAGGGGTCTTACTGGGGGTCTACACAGGGTTGCAAAGCTGGAGCTGAAGCCTTGTGGGTGCTTGTGCAGCTCGTAGCACCTTGGAACAGCCACCTCCACCCTCACTGGGCATGGACAGACAACCCTTCCAGATCTATAACCCTTCCAAGTGGAACTAGACGTGCACTTCTACGAGGGAAGACTCTACTGGATCTACCAAAGCCTCGCGCCCGGAGCCGGCGAGCGGCTACTCCCCGGCCGGTTTGATGAGGTGCCCGTTGAAGATGATGTAGACATCGGACTCCTCGCTGTAAATGGCGTTTTCCCTCTCCCTCTTGAACATCCTGACCCAGACCTCGTCGCCCTCCTGCAGGTCCAGCATGAGGCTCTGGCTCTGCATGATGCTGCGCTCGCTGGGCTGGGCGTACAGGATGGCCACCTCCTGCTCGTTCCTCATCACGTGCACGTAGGTCTCCTTGTAGTTCCACGTGTGCACGTTGAGGCTGAAGTAGTAGATGCCCGGCACGTAGCAGAAGAACTTCCCCGTGAACATGTTGAAGTGCTGGTAGAGGTTCACGAACTCGGTGTCGAAGGTGACGAGCTGGAAGTAGTCGGAGCTGTGCAGGGGTTTCCTCCGGCCCACCGAGAAGGCGGCGAAGAGCTGCTTGCAGGAGTGGCCCTGAGGGCCGGGCTGCCCCTTCTGGCCCTTCCTGCCGTTCAGGCCGCGTAATCCTCTCTCTCCAGCCTTCCCAGCTGCTCCAGGGAATCCCTTCTCTCCCATCTCGCCCTTCTCCCCTGCGAGCAGAAAGGGAAACCTCGTGAGACGCAAGCGCGCGGAGCCCGAGCTGCGGGAATGCCTTGAGGGAGACAACGAGTAGAGAAGGTGCTGGGGCGCTGCTTTCCCAGCACACACAGCAGGAAATAGTGGTCAAACATCAGCACTTTCCCATTTTTCAGGAGGATAAAGCCAGGGGGGAAGCTTGGCTGCACCAAGCTGGTGATGCTGATGTTCTGTGTCCAAAGGTCTGACCACAGCAGGGACATGAACCCAGCGTTCATCCCCCACCCCCTCGGTGCAGAGACGGGGACAACACAAGTTTTTGGTTCTGCTGAGGCCTGATTTGAGCCTGGGAGAGGTGGTTGGGTCTTGTCTGTGCTCACAGGACTCCTGGAGCACCTCCTGCATTTCACACTTCACTTTTATTTGTCTGCCTTGCTGAGACAAGAAATGCACCGTGGAAAAAGCCTTTTTATTTTTCCCCCCCCCCCAGTTTTTAAACCACTTAGTAACTTAGTGAGAACGTTTGAACCTGAGTGTTGGTGTGACCTCTAACACAAACTTCCAGGATTTGGGGTTTTGATGGATTACAGAGTTTTGCACCCCTTATTCCGGGTGGACGCGCCGGAAGAGCTCGTGGAGGAGGGAGGAGCGAGGAAGGCAAAGGCTGCCATGGGGGTGGTTGTCTGTACCCACCTTTGAGGATGGTGATGTCTATGGTGGGCTGGACTTTGGGCACAGAGTAGGGGCTGCTGCTCATCCTGGTGTGCCTGGAGGAGAGGATGGACACGGGCTGCTCCGAGGGGCCGCAGCAGCGCACGCACGACAGGCGCCTGGGGGGGCCCTTCTCCGGCTCGGCTCCGACGTTCCCCACGGACACCAGGAGCAGCAGGAGCACCACCCTCATCTTCAGCAGGGCCAGCTGGAGCAGCAAAGGAACAGGAATTATTAACACAGCGATTCCAATCAGAGCCATCTGTCGGTGTTACCTCGAGGTGCTTTTCCTGGGGTTAATTATTAGCCGAGCTTGGAGTGGCACCGGGAGACTCCAGGTGGGAATGGTGGCCCCACGTCCCCGCTGTTTACAAGCAGTGGAAAAGGCAACCCCTGTCCCTCACTACCTAAAATTGCCTGACAAGAGACACCAGGTAAACAAAAGAAGGAAAAAAAAAAACACACCCAAACCAAACAAAAGCTGCTGAGATGAGAAGCTCCAGCTCTGCTGGAGGTGCTGCTTGGCTGCTCCTGGAACAGCCCCTACAAAAGGTTCTGGGTAAAAGACACACACGAAAAAAAGCCACAAAGTGTTGCTCTCTTGGTTTGTTGCACCAGCATCCTGCAAAATTCAAAATGAAAGGCAGAATATACACCTTTATTTCAATATAGAGCCTGAGCCGGGGTTTTTTTTCAAGAAAAAATTCCTGAAGAAAAATGAAACTAAAAGAAACAAAAAGCATTTCTCTCTTTAGACATTCTCCTGCAGCCTCTGGCTGGAAACCTCTTCCCAGGAACATCTTCCCAAGAAGACTCGTGGTTCTGACCATGCCTCCCTGTGCTCTTCCCAGCAGAATTCCTGTGTGGACTTTCCCTTTTTATTTTCCAGTGTGTGGAATGCAAAGCCAAAAAAAAAGCCCCAAAGCAAGGTGGGATTTGCTCTGCACAAACACTGAGATTTGAGATGTTCTGTTGCATTTTCAGCTGCTGCTGGTGAGCTCTGAAAGCCCTGAGTGAAACACAGGGAGGAGACGTTGGACACAGGGCAGTGATGGGAATCTTCTCTGGCTCCCAAGCCCTAGGAAGGGATTGGAGCTGGACACAGGCAACTGCCTCCTGGTTCCATGTGTAATTAGTGTCATCCCACTGATTGCAGTGGTGCTTCAGCCAGGGCAGATTTTTTTGGATCGATGCCTTTATGGAGCTTCTCCAAGGTCCAATTAGTGAGATGGACTTGGATCGACCTCAGGCTGGGAACAGCTCTCACAGCTCCTCTTCTACCAGCTGGAATTCCTGGAAGAGAGGGGGAAGGTGGGATCTGGATGTCCTGGATTTCAGGAATTGCTCCATGAACACACAGGTCCCTCCTGCAGAGGGAGGGAGGGGATCCTGCCCTGGGGCTGCTCAGAGGCTTCACTGGGAACAAAGTGAGCCAGGTGGGAAAATAGAGAGGAAAAAAACCGTGTCAGTCTAGGCAAGGATTGTCCCAGCATTCCTGGGAGATGTTTTCTTCTCGTTCTTACCTGCCCCTGTCATTCACACCTTTTATTACTTGGTGTAATGCAGCTCCCTGGAAAGCCCATAAATACTCATTAGCAGCAAGATAATAATGACTTTCCCTCTGCCAGCAGTGCAAGTCCTTTCATCAAATCCCTCAGAACTCCAAATATCTTCCTATTCATGACTGTCCCTCCTTCCAGGAGAGATCAATACTCCTTTTCTATCGGCGTTCAGGGCTTGAATTTCATTTTCATTAAGTCCTTTTTAATTTCCATTCACTCCTTAAGCCATCTTTGTGCTGCCAGCCAGGAACAGAAAAGTTTAAATGGACAGAAAGTCAGGAAGAACCAGCCTGGGCGTGACCAGAGAAGGATGTTGGACTGCAGAGAGGATTTGGGGTTTCTGGGGTCTCCTGTGGAGTGATTTAGGTTTGTGAATATACAGAATGTCTGTGGAAGACCCAGTGTCTTAATCTGTGGGAAAGGAGGCTTGGAGGGAAATTATTGCCCTCTAAAAGTTCCTGAAAGGAGAGGGGAGCCTGGGGGGGGTGAGGTCGGGCTCTGCTCCCAGGGGACAAGGGACAGCACAAGAGGAAGGTTCAGGTTGGACATGAGGAGGAATTTCTCCATGGAAAGGGTGGTCAGGCCTTGGAAGGGGCTGCCCAGGGAGGTTTGGAGTCCCCACCCCTGGAGGTGTCCAAGGAAGGGCTGGCTGTGGCACTCAGTGCTCTGGGTTGGGGGACAAGGTTGGATTGGATGATCCTGGAGGGCTTTTCCACCCTCAGTGATTCCATGTGCACTCGGGGCCAATCCATCCTCTTTGGGATAAAAGCCCTTTAGCCCCTCCCAGGAAGGCAAACAATAACCTGGGATAAAGTCCAGGCTGTTTGATCCCATTATCAGGACATTAAAGCAGAGTATGTAAGTGCTGGTGGTACCTCCATGAAGGAGGAAGAACATTTATTATTCATAAACACGAAGAAATCACTACATTTTTACAGGCCATTATTTTCCCTGAGGTGAAGGACTTTCCTGATTTTAGAAGTGGCTTGAGGGAGGAAAAAAAAAAAGCCAGTCTGGGTGAAAACTCAGTGTTCAGGTTGTGCAAAGTTCACATTACAGGAACTCAAGCCCCCACTGAAGGATTTGTGGCCACTTGAATGATTCAGGAAGAGCAATAACTCAAGTTATTGGCTAGAAATTGCATTTGGAAAAAAAAACAAAACAAAACAAAACAAAAGCAAATGATACAACAATTCAGACAATTCAGGGCATCCTGGAGCTGACAACTCCACACACAATTTCCTTCAAAATTTAGGGAAATTCTTACATTGTTGTGGCAGAAAGATGGATTTGGTTGTGATATTTTGGGGTCAGGTGAAAACTTAACTATGCAGGTGAGTAAAGAGAGGTCCAGGTTTACAGCCTGGGCACAGAAAACAAGGACAGGAGAAGGAAAACAGGAAAGAGATGGAAAGGAAGGAGTCTGAGAGGACTGCAAGGAAAGAATGATGAATCCTGGAATGGTTTGGGTTGGGAGGGACCTTAAAGCTCACCCAGTGCCACCCCCTGCCATGGGCAGGGACACCTCCCACTAGCCCAGGTTGCTCCAAGCCCTGTCCAACCTGGCCTTGGACACTTCCAGGGATAAATTCAGCAGGATGGAATTGTGTCTGACAGACATCCAGCACAAAAGCAGAGCTTGGGGGAAGGGAAACCTCAAACCAGAGAAATGATGTGACAGGAAAAGAAACAAGCATGGTAAGAATTTCCCTGTAACCAGAGCATGTTCAAGCTGGAGGAAACAATGGCTGGAGCCAAATTTCAGAGGAGAAGCAAATATAACCCTTGTGGTGGGGAAGTCAAATGGGGCATCTTAAAAAAAAAATGCAAAAAAAAAAGAATGAGGTTCAGAATTTGAGTTCTGGGAGGAAAAGTGAGAAGTTGTTTTTAACCGTTTGTTTTTTCACTTAAAGCCAATTATTGTGACCTCGTTTTGTCCAATGTGCTGATGAGGGGTTTGACTTGGCCTGCAGAGGTTTTTCTTCCTCAAAAGGCAGCAAACAACACACTGGGCTTTGTCTGCTCTGGTCCCAACTCACTCCAAGGCTGTGGCTGCCCCATCCCTGGAAGTGTCCAAGGCCAGGTTGGACAGGGCTTGGAGCAACCTGGGCTAGTGGAAGGTGTCCCTGCCCATGGCAGGGGTGGCACTGGATGGGCTTTGAGGTCCCTTCCAACCCAAACCATTCTAAGTGAAAATCCAGCCTTTTTGCACCCAATTCAAACAATGCCCAAACCAGGGTCACTTGTCCCCCCCAGCAAAATCCAAGGCTGACCAGATGATTAAATAGTGTATTTTTGCTCTGCACTGACCCTGGAAGTACCTGACTTTAATCTAATCCATTAAGCTTTTTATTTACATATTTTTAACCTGCTATTAGTTACCTGCTTCAAAAGAGCTGTTTTTCCAGTGGCACCTGGCATTCCTGGTGTGTGCCAGCCAAAAAAACCCCAATTCCCACCCTGCAGGGCTTTAGGGATCACCCAAACCTTGGCTGAAGAAGGGCAGAAACCATTAGTTCTGCTTCAGAGAGTTAAATGATATGATTCTTTCTTCTTTTGTGCAAGTCCTGGTTTAAATATCTTTCCTTGACACTATTTGAGCTGCAGAGAGCACCTTGATTGATTTTTTTTGTGATGCTGATGGAGTTTAATCTCAGAGCTCAAGGTAGACAGTTTATGTCTGAGGCACATTTGTTCATGCAAAGCTTTTTAATCTCCCTGTGTACCCGAAGGATTTCCATGCTCTGTTCTAAAGGAACACATTTGGGCAAGAGAAATGATAAGAAATCACTGAAATAGCTGCAAAAAACCACCTTAATTTGCTCTGCAACAGAGAAAATGAAGCAGGAGGGCAAAGCAAGTCAGCCTGGAGGCTGCATCCAAAGTTTTTCCCTGTGGTTAGCAACATGGAATTTTCAAGTTGAATCCCAATCTTGCCTGGTCTGTTGGAACCCCAAGCAGCCCCTGTGGGATTTACAGGTCGTGCCAAAGGTGTGGATCTGCCTCAATCCCCCCCATCCCATGTTTTCCCTGGGAGCAGTGGGAGTGTGTCCTTTCAATCTGCCCCATCCCATGTTTTCCCTGGGAGCAGTGGAAGTGTGTCCTTTCAATCCGCCTCATTCCCTGTTTTCCCTGGGAGCAGTGGAAGTGTGTCCTTTCAATCCGCCTCATTCCCTGTTTTCCCTGGGAGCAGTGGAAGTGTGTCCTTTCAATCTGCCCCATCCCATGTTTTCCCTGGGAGCAGTGGAAGTGTGTCCTTTCAATCTGCCCCATCCCATGTTTTCCCTGGGAGCAGTGG
>NW_016690281.1:2002803-2004136 GCF_001604755.1 Lepidothrix coronata
AAGGTGTCCCTGCCCATGGCAGGGGGTGGAACTGGACGAGCTTTAAGGTCCCTTCCAACCCAAACCACTCTGTGATTCCATGATTTTAGTGCCCACACTGAGATCACACACTCGGGCATTTCCAGCCCTTGGAAAAGAACACACTGGTGGTTTTATTTAAAATTAGATTTGGGCTCTGAATTATTTTTTTTTCCTCCATTCTTTTTTTTTTCTTCTTCCCTTTTGCAACTGCTGCCATTAATTGCAAAAGGGAGGTGGAAGGCCTGGGTGCCCCTTGCAGTGCCAGCTCCAGCATCATTCCTGCACTGAGCATGATAAAGAACAGCCAAATCCTTAATTTTTGAGAACAACAGGAAAGGAAAGGTGTGTTTGTCCTCTCTGTCCTTCCCCTCTTCAGGTCATAACTCAGTGCTTTAAATATTCCCTCCCCCCGGTCCTGCCCTCTCCAGACTCTTCCACACCATTCCCAGGGGGATGTCCTGCCCAGCTCAGGCCTTTTTGGATTTTTGGAAGCAGGTGAGCAAGGATGAGATGTGAGAGTACCCTGGGAACCTCTCTGCTTTTCCACAACCCCTTCAAAGCTTTCCCTTCCTTCCTGAGCCATCCAGCCAGGGGGCATCACCTCAGAGAGGTTCCCATCCCTGCCCCAGCTCCCAATCCTGCCCAAATTGTCCCGTCCTCCACAGCTCAGACCCCTGCAGCAAAGGCTGGGAGAGGGTGGCACCATGAAAAAGGGCAGTTTGCACCTATTTTCAGGTTTAAAGAAGACAGAAAACAACCTTTAAAGCTGTAAGTGGACCTGGATATATAAAGGAGAAAAATTGTTTGCAGGGGACTTACTTTGGAATGGATTTGTGTTGGATTTAATAAAAAGAGCAGGTGATTAAACAGGAGTTATTTTTTGATTCAAAAATCTGCATCCTGAGTGCCAAGGAGAGGGATCAGGGGCTGGTGAGGCAAAGCAGAGGGAGAGTTTCCACGTGGCACTGGTGCTGTACTGGGAGGCTCCCTCAGGAAGGAGCAGTGAGGCAAAACATCGAGGTTTGGTGCTGTCCTGACATCCAGCTCTCCATGAGTCACCCTCTGGAGCTGGGCAGCTCCTGCACAGGCTCCCTGGAGCCTCCCATCCCCATCCCTGTCCCCCAGCAGTGACTCCCACACCAGCCCCACGTGGATCAGGACGTGCCAGGCAGGAGCCTCCCAAAATGTGCACATGCAGGAAGGGGGGAGCTGCATCCACAGCCTTTCCCAAAGCTGCATCCACAGCCTTTCCCAAAGCTGCATCCACAGCCTTTCCCAAAGCTGCATCCACAGCCTCTCCCAAAGCTGCATC
>NW_016690281.1:2005279-2036919 GCF_001604755.1 Lepidothrix coronata
AGGTTGCCCAGAGAAGCTGTGGCTGCCCCATCCCTGGAAGTGTCCAAGGCCAGGTTGGACAGGGCTTGGAGCAACCTGGGCCAGTGGAAGGTGTCCCTGCCCATGGAAGGGGTGGGACTGGGTGGGCTTCAATGTTCCTTCCAATCCAAACCATTCCAGGATTCCATGATCTGGTGTGATTCCATGACCTCCTGCACTCTCTGCACCCATCAGCCCTTTATCCACACATCTCATGGAACCTGGATGCAGGGATGAAGCTGCACTTCAGACACGTGTGATTGAAAATATCCAACCTGGTGCCAGCCCCAAATCCCCCCAGCTCAGCCCAGGAAGGAGCCCTTGGCTCAGGGCTCAGCTTCATCCCCCTGACTGTATTTGCACAGAACCCACAAAGAGCTGAGAAGGGAAATATTTCTCCTTGTTCTTTTGTTTCCAGGACAAAAGAGAGTTTAGATTTTTTCCACTTCCACTGCCTTTCCAGTTTTTAGATCACTTGTAATTACAGAGTGCTGAGCAAAGAGCTGCTGCTCTACCTTTTTGTGAACGCCTTGGAAGTTTTCTTTGAAGCCTTGGCAGGTTCACCACGGGTGTCATTCATCACCCCCCTGCTCTGCATTCCACAACTGGGCTCATTCCCTTTGCCAGGGTGGAAAAAATAGCTTTACCAGGCCTGTTTATACAGAGGTAATGATGGGGAGAGCCCTGTAGCACAGAATAATTGCTATTTTCCACCGAGACATTCCTGTGTGTCCTCAGAATAATCTTAATGTTGAAACTCCTGGGAGCGAGATGGGCTGTGGACAAGAGAGTTCAAAGGAGGGAGGGGGATTTTCTTCACAGATTATTTTATAATTCTCCAGTTTTTAGCTTTAAAATGGTGTTTGCTGGTTGAATCATGGACTGGTTTGAATTGGAAGGGAACTTTTAAGGTTGTTTAGTCCAACACCCCCCAGTGAGCTGGGACATCTTCCACTTTCCAGGACATCCTTGCAGACCTTTCTCCAGCACAGAGGAGCTCAGGCTGCTTTTCCAGGAGGGATTCACCCCCCAGCCCACCCCTCCCTCCCCTCCATGCCCTGACAAAGCCCAGCTCAGGCTCCCAAGCTCTGTCAGAATTCCTGCTCCAGGAATGACTCCAGGATCCTTTGCTGACTCCAGGATCCTTTCGCAATTTCCCATCAAACCCTCCCTGGGATCCCTGAGGGGGTCTGGGAGTGGGGTGTCCTGAGCTTCTACCTGGAAGGTTTTGGGTGAAGGGAATTCATCCTTCGTCCTTTCAGTTCTGCACTGCACAGAAGGAGAAACCCTGGGAAAGTACCAGGTTTGGGCTGGAAAAAGAGGTTTTAAGGTTTTTGACAGTAATTCTTCAGTCCTTGGCAGCTCTTCGGGGCTGAGATCCTGCCTGGGACATGCAGGCAGCACTGGAATGGGAAAAATGCTGCTTTACAGCCTGCATCTTCTGTATATTTATGGTAAATCTCTGCTTTTCGTGAAGAATTTGGACTCTTGCTGAAACACTTCAATGCCAAAAACCTTAAAACCTCTTTTTCCAGCCCAAACCTGGTGCTTTCCCAGGGTTTCTCCTTCTGTGCAGTGCAGAACTGAAAGGATGAAGGATGAATTCCCTTCACCAACCCCCAGCACTGCCAAGGCCACCCTGTCCCCAAGTGCCACATCCACAGGGCTTGGAAACCCCTCCAGGGGTGGGGACTCCCCCCCTGCCCTGGGCAGCTGTGCCAGGGCCTCCCCACCCTTTCCATGAAGGATTTTTCCCTGTTGTCCAACCTGAACCCAGCCTGGCACAACTTGTTTTCTCCTGGCCTTTTGTCCACCCCGTTTGGTTCTTATTTTAAAGCAGAAAGGAATTAAACAGACAGGAATGTTGGGATTCAAATGCAAAGTCTCCAAACTTCATCAAATCACGGAATCATGGAATGGGTTGGGTTGGAAGGGACCTTAAAGCCCAGCTCATTCCATGGGCAGGGACACCTTCCACTAGCCCAGGTTGCTCCAACCTGGCCTTGGACACTTGCAGGGATGGGGCAGCCACAGCTTCCCTGGGAAATCTTTTCCACTGAAAAATCCAGTGGTAAAATGGGACTGACCTTCTGTGATTGATTCCACGACCCTTTGGGAATTTTGCCAGATCTGCTCTTTATGGACACAGATTCTGGATCCTGCCGTGGAATTTACACTGGCAAATTGATTTTTGCAATAAAGACTCTTTTTTTTTTCTTTTTAAAATTAAGTAAATCCATTCAAACACCAAAGGACACTTGGATTCATCCCACCCACTCGGGATTCCAGCAGGAGCTGCCACGTTTGGCTGGATGTGCTTGGAATATATTTTCAGTGCCTCAGTGCACCTTGTAATTGAATCAGAAAAACAGGGTTTATCTGAACAGAGGGTTGTGTGATCCCAGCAAATCTTTCAGCTCCTCCAAACCCACTGACAGTGACTTATTCCTGCATTTCCAAGCGCTGCTGTTCATGATGGAGAACTTCAGAGGGTCATAAACATGATAAAAAGCCAGGCTGGAGGATTTGATTCCTGCCAAAGCTCTTTATTTTCAAGTGTACACCGGTTATTTCTATCATGGGGCATCTTAGAAATAATTCTGAGGCTTGAAGTGGCTCAAAGAAGATTAATTTTCCAAGGAAAAAAGCTTTTCTAAAGTCAATTTTATCTGCTTTTTTGGACGAAGTGTGAAATTAGGAGCTTATCCCGAAATCATTGGAGTCAAAGGCAGGTTTTCCATTGATTTTAGAGGGTTATAAATCGAATTGGGTGGGATTTGTGGTGGAAATCTGGAGCATGGAGGAGTGATGGGGCTGGAGATGTGCAGTGCCAACAAATAGATGGGAGTCACCCCAAAAAAGAGGAGGTTTCGCTGGGCTGGGTGGTGGAGGAGCCACCTGAGAGCTTCAAACCTCCCCCAAAATGTTTCTAAATCAAGATTATCTTTCCAGCCTGGGCCTTTGTTGCACTTTGTGCCCAGTTAAATGCCCCAAACCCTTGAAAAGTGAAGTCAAAGGGGACAAAATGGCTCTGAAAAAGGAAAATAGAAAGGAACCCCCGTATTTTGGGAGGTGACAGCAGCATCTTCCAGTGCTCCACGTGGATCCTGAGGAAACCAGTTGTCTCCAGCACAAGAAAAATCCAAGGATCTCATTTTCAGGCTTTTTTAGGGTTTCTGGCTGGTGTAGGAGGCTGAAGCTGAGACCTCCTGGGCTGGTGTCCCTTGGGATCTTCCCAGGGTTTCTGGAAGGTCCTGAATTTCTCCCCCCCAAGGAAAAATCTCCTGGGTTTTTCCATCCCTTTTTGCATCCTGATCCTGCTGAGGTCCCTCCTGGGGGGTTCCCCCAGATCTTGGGGCTGTGGCTCCTGCCAGGGAGAAATATTGGCTATTTCTGAGGGATCTGAGCCCAAAATCAACAAGGGCTCATCCATAAGGCTGATCCACTGGGATCTTATTGCTCACAAGCTTTACTGACAATTCCCAACCAAAAAATGTGCATTTTTGTTGCCCTCCCTTCCTTTCCAGACCCCAAAACTCTCTGATTTCTGTTGAATTTTTGAAGGGTTTTCTCTCAATTTCCAAATGTCAGCCCTGAAAAGAGTGGAAGTTTTATCAGAAACCCTCATTACTGCACATGGACTAAAAATTTCCCTGGATTTCCGACTCTTTTTTGATTCTCTCCTCAATTGTTCTGGGTATTAAACTGACCCTTTTGCTCAGCCTATTATTCAATGCACTTGTTTTTCAGCAGCTGCCTGGAAATACTCACAAAAGAACCACAAAAAGCCTCAGTGCCTCAACCCCCCCTTCTGTGGCTCATCTGAGACAGAAATTAGGAGTAAAACAATCAAGAGGTGGCAATTAATAAAACATTCCAATGATCTTCCTGTTAAATGTTTTTTAATTGAATTTTAGAAAGGCAAAACCAGGGTGGCCTTTGCTCTAATCGTTTCTCTGATGGAATGGATTCTTTTTATCCATATTTATGCATATTCCAGTACCTGGTTTTGGTGCAGGGTTAATTCCTGGAATGGATTATTTTTGTCCATATTTATCCATATTCCAATCCCTGGTTTTGGTGCAGAGTTAATTCCATCTGCCTTGCAAAGGAAAAAGCTGCAATTACTTCAAATTCCTGCTCTGGAAGTGCCTTGTTCTCTCTGGAAAAGGATTATTTAAGCTGGTTCTGATAATTCCAATGTTCTGGAAGAGCTGTTTGGGTCCATAATAATTCCAGAGTTTCAGATCCTCCTGCAAATCCGGATGTGGCACTGGGGGACATGGTTTAGAGGAGGCTTGGGAATGTTGTGGGAACAACTGGACTCCGTGACCTTGGAGTCTTTTCCAGCCTTGATGATTCTGTGATTCTATGGAATGTTTTCCTGGGGCAGCAGCAACTTCCAGTGCTGATCCTACTGAATCCCTTTGGGTTTTCCCACACTGCCAACACTGAGGGAACACCAGCAAAAAGTCAGGGATTGGATGGAGAAGCCTCCAAGCTTCCTGCTGAAGACCTGAGCCAGCTAAAACCGTGGGAATTCCAAGGGATTTGGTTCAGTGCTTCCCCTCTGAGCGCCTGGTTTGGCTGCATTTGGTGGGATCCAGGGGGGATTTTCACCCTCTGATGGTTGGAAAAGGCTTCCTTGGATCTTTGTGCCCTTGGTTGCCAACAGGTCACGCTCCAAATGGAAGGAAATCGGGAAAGGGAGGCAACCAGATGGAAAGATTTACCTGTGGCTGCAAAACTTGGGCACAAGGAGAGCCCTGGAGCCCAAATCCCATCCCAGAGCTGCTCATCCCTGTGGTTGTGCAGGTTTTCCAGCCAATTTCCCATTCCTTTTCCCATGTGCCTTTTTTTCCTGTGCCAGCTCAAAGCTCCTCTCTCTGCCTTTTGCTGATGGAGTCGAAAATAATCACAATAATCTGACGAATTGTGTCTGTCTGCCTGGGAATTAAACACTGAACCTCCCGGGCAAACTGGCCCTGCTGGTTTCTGGGGAGGGTTCGTGCTCTCAAATGTCACAGGGAGTTAAATGGACCCTGAAAAATAATCTCATTTCTGGTCACTTTGCTTTTCATCCCATTTTACCTCCCTATCAATTATGCCCAGTAATGGAATCAGGGGTTTGACATCGTGGCTCCCTGGGGGACAGCTGGGAAAACAACTGTCACCTCTCATGGGGAAGGAAGGGAAAGGGTTGGGGAGGGAAGTCAAAGGGGCTGAACCCTGTGGGTCCCAGGGATGTTCCTCTGGCTTCCTCCCATCATTTTGGATGGGAATCATGGAATAATGGAATGGGTTGGGTTGGAAGGGACTTTCCAGACCAGCCAATTCCAGCTCCTTGGCGTGGGCAGGGACAGCTCCCACTTATTTCTGGAGGCTGAGATGGGAATGTTTAATAATTAATAAATAATTAATAAATTAAACAATGCTGCTCTTTCCCTGGCAGAGTGATCCGGGAGGGAGGGACTGCAGGGGCAAAAGGAAAGGATGTTTCCTCCTGGATCTTTCCAGAGGGTATTATTTCCACCTGGAAAATTATTATTTTTCTGAAGTGGGGGTTGGAGGGGGTGTCAAAAAAAGGGTCAGGATTGGTAAAAATCGGGATTGTTCAGCCTGGAACAAAGAAGGCTTTGGAATGATCTAATTGTGGAGTGTCCAAGGCCAGGTTGGAGCAACCTGGGCTAGTGGGAGATGTCCCTGCCCATGGCAGGGGGTGGAACTGCCTGAGCTTTAATGTCCTTTCCAACCCAAACCATTTGGATTCTGTGATTCTCTGGAAAAGCTGAGCCATCTCACTGGAATTGAAAAACATCCCTCCCCCCCCAGCTCTCAAACAGACTGGGAAGAAAAAACCTCTTATCAGCAGAGGGTGACAAATGGGTTTGGTTGTTGGTTTTCTTTTTTTTCCCAGCCCATTTTTTTGCATTTTCCTTCACTTATTATTAATTAAAGGCAGAGGTTTCCCACGCTGTGGCCCCTCCTCTCACCTGCTGCTGTTTGATGATTGGAACCAGGGGAGAGATGGGGCAAAATCTCAGGCAGTGTTTTCCCTGTCTTACCATAAAAGTTTGGAAAATCCTTCTTGATAAAAGGAATATAAAATGTCCTGGAGTCTTTTTTTTTTTTTTTTTTTTTGGTGAATTTGCATCTGTAATTAAGTATAAAAAGGGTGCAGGAGGCAAAAAGCACCGCTGGGCTTGTAAATTTGTAATTCTTGTGTTTGTTTGGCTTCTCTTTAATTTAATTCCTCTCCATCCACCAGGATGGGATGGAGGAACCAGGCCAGCAGGATCTCAGTGGCTCCATCTCTCTGAGTGCTCCTGACATGATGAGCTGTCAGGGAGAAAAATGTAACACTTGTTCGGCAGCATCATCAACACCAGGCAAAGGATTTGTAAAAAATAATCTCTGTGATAGATCATGTCCCTTTTTCTGCAGGAAAACAGCTTTTCTTTGCCCTCCATCAATCAGTTGTGGTGGTGCTTTTTCCCCGGGGCTGGAGATGAGCCAAGAGCATTTTCCAGTGTGATTAAAGGATCAAAGGACATGCCTGGAGCTGTTTGGACAGGACACAGCGACAGGGGCTGGTTTCTGAACTCAAACCTTCCCTTTCCCAAATCCATCCAGGGCTGGCCCAGCCCTGCACCTTCACTGGGAGCTTTGGGAAGGCAAAGGGACAAGGGAAAAGGCCCCATCCGTGCCCTGATGGAGGGTGGCAGGGACAGGGGTGGGGGCCTTGGGGGATGTGCTGCTCTCCCTGATTTAGGAAAGCTTTAATTTCAGGGAAAAGTGGAGCTGGGCATTTATCAGCACGGAAAATAACAAATTGAATCGATCCTTTGAGTCAATCCAGTGATCCAGGATCAACTCTTGGTTAGAGCAATGCTGCCTAAACTTCCCAGAGCCACAGGAATTATTTGGTTCCAACTCCAGCTCCATCTTTCTTTGCTTCCCTCACAACCATTTGCCAAATTAAAACCTTGTTTATCTAAACCCCACTTCCATTTGCAAGACGATTTTTAGCTTTTTTGCAGTTACCAGGTCAGACTGTGAAGGACATTCAGAGTGATTCTGATTTAAACACATATTTATTTTTTTCCTAGAAGAAAACCAGGCTGTGAGCACTTGGAAATCTCCTTTTCCTCTGGCAAAACCTGACTGGCAGCACAGAGAGATGGAAGCAGGGCTGGTACATCACGGGGGAGTAAGGAGGGTTTGAAGACAGTCCCTACAAAACTCCTATTCTAGGCAGGCCCCAAACTGACATTTATTTACAGCAAACATATAATTGAAATGTCAGAGGAGAACAATTAAAAGCCTCCAATGACATGAATGTCAAGGGGAGCAGTGCTGGGATTTTGCTTTCAGTGCAAAGATGGATTGGGGCTGGTTTTTCCCTTTTCAGTCATTCCTTAATCTCTTTTCAATGTCATGATCTATTAAATACAATGTGGAGCAGAAGGAAAAGGTTTTAACCTCCAGCACCTCAATAGATTTTGTTCCAGCAGTAGCTGAGGGCTTAGATTTTAGTCATATTCATAGATACTCACACAATATATAATACTTATATATCATGGATGTGATCTATTATATATTTTATATTATATATTAATGGCTTTAAACTGAAAGAGAGTAGGTTTAGATGGGATATTGGGAAGAAATTCCTTGGCTGTGAAGGTTGATAATTTCTTTAAAAACCATTTCCTAAGTGTTAATCAAGGAATCCCACCAGGGGTTGGGTTGGAAGGGACCTTAAAGCATTCCAAACCCTGTCCTGGGCAGGGACACCTCCCATGGACCAGGTTGTTAATGCCAGAGCTGGATCCAGCCAGGTGGGATTTGTGCATCCAAAGGCTGAAGCCAAAGGAAGAGCAGCTCCAGCTCCAGCTCCAGCTGGGGCTGCACACCCAGAGCAAGCCCAAGAGGTGGAAGAAGCCAAGCAGGAAGGGCTCCAAGCAGGAGGATCCACGTTCCCAGCAGGATTTTAACCTGCCAGAAGCACTTTCAGGTTTCTCCTTGAATTTTGAGGTTCACCCTCAGGTTATTCCCTTTTTCCAGCTGGTCAGACAAGGTCATGGAAAATCAACACCGCCCTGGACAGCTCCTGGGCTCCAGACAATTCCTTTGCTGCAGAACATCCTTTGATTGTTCCTGACCTTCAGGACGTGGTTGCAATGATAACAACATTCAAGAGATGGTCCTTTGGGCATTTCTGGTTGATATTCCACACATTTCAGAACAAAAAATAGGGGAAAAAAAAGCCATTCTTCCCCCCAGTATCACGTTTTTCCGAGGAGACACCGAGTGAGAGCATCAGCACGAGGGGTCTGTGTGTTTGCTCCATCACACCAAAGCCCTCCCATCTTTGTCCTGGTTCCCCTTGTTGTCCCAGGGGGATTTGCACCAGGTTAGTCACCAGGGAAATTGGGCTGGAAGTGGATTTTTCCCACAAACTCCTGGTTCACCCCAGCGAGGACACGTCAGGAATCAGAGCTGGCACAGGGAGCAGAAACTGTGTTTGCAAGAGCTTTGATTAAAGAGTCAGCTGGAATTTGGAGCTGTTTGGGGGTGGGAGGCTGAATCCTTTTAATTGAAATGTTGGTTTAGGGGAAAAACTATGGGGTGTGTTTTCACACAAACACAGAATTAGGAGGCTGCCTGTGTGTCATCCCAAAGGCTGGAGGCTCCTGTTTCTGCAGGATGTTCTCCTGAGGATTTTCCTTTTCCTCAGCACCAAAGTTCAGCCCTGAAAACATCAGGAGGTGACATTTGTGACAAACCAGGCGGTGGTTCAGCCTGGGACCTGCCTGATTCCAGGGGCGAGGTGTGAACAAGTTCTGGAAAAACTTTTACCACGCAATTAGAAATCCTAAATGATTTCAGCAGGGTTTAGCCAGGAGCTGGTCCAAAGAAAGGCCAAAATTTGGTGTCCCTGCAGGGTGTGAGTGGCTACACAGGTATTCCCAGGGCCAGCTGCCTTTTTGCACCCAAAAACCCAACATTGTGATGCCAATTTGAAGAGTTCTGTTAGTGGTGATGAGCAGCTCTTTAAGCTGGTAGAGACAACCAGGAATCCTCTGCTGGAAGTGCAAAAAGCTGTTTGCTGTGTTTCTCAGACATGTAGACACTACAACAAACCTACCAGCTCCCTGATTTTTTGGCAGCAGCCTTTGGTTGGCTTTGAAGGATAATCTGCTGCCAGGTTTCCACACAAGTGACCTCTTTGAACAGGCAAAGTCTCCCAGGTTTCCACAGAAAGCACGGAACAGTTTTACAACCAAACTGGCTTTTGTGCAAATAAATTGGACTTTGCAGAGCGAGGTGGGTGGTGGCAGCTCTGCTTTCATCTCTTGCACACTTGAACCCATTTGGGTTTTAAGAGCCTCTCCTGACAAGAGCTCCTCCACTGCAGCAATCCTAAAAACGATCTGCTGCTCACAAGGATCCTTAATCACGAGCCCACATCTCAACACGGCACTTCATGGGGATGGGAGAAGGGGATGAGGCGGAAATATGGCCAAAGAGGGGTGGATTTCAATTTATTCCGTGGGTGATCCTGCTCTGCTCATGGATCACCCACAGCCAGGGTGGGTGGCCCAAGGGGGCAGTTCAGGGACCACTCTGAGGGCTCCATCTCCACCAGATGGGCCCACGACAAAAAAGGGGCAGAGATGACACAGAACAGAATTTCCATTATGGTTTCCTGCATTACAGGGGTTTATTTTTTACTGTTAAAAAGCAGCTGGTCAAAGAGAGGAAAAAAAACCTCCAAGGTCAAACACCCACCAAAACCCCAGGCCAGGGACCTTTGTGTCCAGCCCTGGGAGGCAGAGCAGGGCCCATGAAGCTGCCCAGGACACCCAGACACTTGCAGGAGGAGGAACAGGTTGCCCAGAGAAGATTCCTCATCCCTGGAAGTGTTTAAGTCCAGGCTGGACGGGGCTGGGACCAGCCTGGCCTAGTGGAAGGTGTGGAAGGGAGTAGAAGGAGATGATCCCTCCAACCCAAACCATTTGGGTTCTGTGATTTCTCTCTAACAAGGATCCAACATCTGGCCTATAAAAATATAATCACGAAGAGCAAATCTATTTAAAAAAAAAAAAAAAGAAAAACCAGAATTTTGGAGCCCAAAGGTTGTTAAAAGAGAGGTTTGGGTCAGGAGCCTCGAGTGCCACAGCCTGTTTTTGTAGGAATGGGAGCAGCTTTTAGCAGGAGGGCAATTGCTGGGGAGTGCTCTGCACATCCTGAGTGAACAGGACACAAATATGTGTCCTGGACACATATCTGGGGGACAAACAGCTCAGCTTATACCCTGCTCTGTCTCACAGGGCTGGGCACAAAGCTCCCTGGCCTGGGGTTTTTGTGTGTGTTTGGCCTTGGAGATTTTTTTAATCTCTTTGACCAGCTGCTTTTTAACAGTAAAAAAAATAACAACCTGTAATGCAGGAAACCATAATGGAAATTCTGTTCCGTGTCATCTGTGCCCCTTTTTTGACGTGGCACACATTTAACCAAGTGCCCCACTAAGCTAATGGCCGAGTGACATGTGCTTTGGTGCTCTGCTGGGGGAGGTGGAGCTGTTGTGTTCTCCATTAGGGGTAATAACCCCATTCCCTGCTTCCAGGGAATAGCTGGAACACGTCAGGAGCCCAATTCCACGTGCGAGTGCTGAAGTTTCAAAGTCAGGGTCAAATCCCATTCCCTGCTTCCAGGGAATAGCTGGAACACGTCAGGAGCCCAATTCCACGTGCGAGTGCTGAAGTTTCAAAGTCAGGGTCAAATTCCCAAGCTGTTTAGTTGGGTTTTTTTTCCTGAAAAAGCTTAAATTTATTGACTTGAAGGTTCAAAATCCTTGGCCACATTTCAGCAGGGAGGGGTTTTGCCAACAGACCAATTGTCACTTGGGCAAATTTGGGGGGTTTTATTAAGAATGTTTGAGCAGCCTGAAGTCTGTCCCTTGTTTCCTTGCTGCTGGTGGGATCCTCAGTTTTCTTGCTCTCATTTCAAGCTAGAAATGTTCTGTCTCCACCTGGGTATATTGTTATTATTCACAAGATATATTCCCTCGACATATTAGGGTGAAACCTCCAAGTGTAAAATACTCTACACCTATGATATAGATATATTGCAGAAGAAATGAATTACCTTTAAGCTGTTTTAAATTCACTGTAAATAGGTTTTGCAGAAGTTTTAAAGGGGGAAGGCTCAAAGCCCACCACGATACATTAATTTTAACACAAGTCGAAAACACAGGGAATGCAGCAATTCTGCAAGTAATAATATCCATTTATTTTATATTTATATGAAAGATTCTAGACTTTTTTTTTTCCACACTTGCCAAGGGCTTAACAGAAAAGAAGGAGTTCTATTTTTCCCCCAGATTTGCAGAGTTAGGACAGAAATCACTGTTTGTAACTGGCTACTTCCAGATCCACGGGGTAGCGGATCCGGAAGGTCATGCACTTCTCCCTGTCAATAAAAATGCTGTTGGCCTTCACAGCTATTTCCTTCTCCAGCTTCATCCTTGTCTCCTCCAGGTTTTTCAGGCACTGCTCAGATTCCATCAGTTTTCTCTTCAGGGCTTCAAGGAACACCGTGAGTTCTTCCACTTCGCTCACCAACCTGAAGGGAACGACAGGAGGGAATAAGGGGGAGAAGGAGGCGCTCGAAGAGAGGTCGGCTGGGAGGGGAACAAAGATCAGCAGCTCTGGAATTCCTCAGAATTCCACACAATTCCTCAGAAAGGAGCTCAGAGAAGTCCAAGGAAAGCAGAGCTCACTTTCCCAGCCTCCCATGATTTAGGTAGTACCCAGAAGTGATTCAGGGAGTACCAGGAATTCATTCAGGCAGTACCAAGAATGTCTGTTGCTGCTGAGCACAGTGGAATTATCCATCCTCTAGGACTGTACCAGGAATTAGAGGGCAATCATTGTTGAATAAGTCACCCAGTTCGGAGTGAATCAGAATTTTGTTAAACCTGGGTTTGGAGCTCTGCTCTCTGGTATAAAACTCAAGAGATAGAGAAGTCTTTGCTCCAAAAGTGCAGCAGGTTCTATGGAAGCAGCAGCACAGAATTTTTTTTAAAAAGCAGCAATTAAGTTTGGAAGCAGCACAGAAATTCAGCTCCAATCCAGCGGGAGGAGGAATATAAATATAATCGATGAAATATATTTAAAATATTTAAATATTTAAAATAATATTTAAATAATATAATGTAAAATATTAGAATTTATATGAGATCATAAAATAAAATATAATAATAAAATATGTACAATAACATATTTAAAATAAAATATTTTAAAGAATAATATTTAAATAATATAATCTAATGTAATGTAAAAATTATAATTTATATAATATCACAAAATAAAATATAATAATATTTAAAATAACATATTTAAAATAAAATATTTAAAATAATAATATCTATATAATCTAATGTAATGTAAAAATTATAATTTATATAATATCACAAAATAAAATATAATAATATTATTTAAATATTATAATAATTATAAATAATATTAATATTATAAAATATAATGATATGTTTAAATTTACAATAACATATTTAAAATAAAATATTCCTGACGGGGATTTCAGTCTGTTGAATTATTTGTGACTTATATCAGAACCAAACCGAGTAAGAAAAGCTAAAGGCTGTGTGTTACCAACAAAAAGTGGAAAAACTGTCCCTTTGGGATAGAAAAGGCACTTGAAGAAGTTGTTTAATTACCTGAACTGTGGTTCATCCTTGCAGAGCTCGATGTTGGGCCTGAAGGACCTGTCGTAGAGCCTGGTCTGAGCCACTTTCAGGTGGGTTTCCTTGTCCCTGATGGCTTTTTTGAGAGCAACAATGTTGGCTTCCTCATCTCCAATGTCCTTGAGGATCTGAGGACACCCAAGGAAAAGAACTGGTTAAAAAAAATGATATTTTCCCTGAGCATGGAGAAACATCTGCTTATGGGCCTGGTGAGGCTGTTGCAGTTCTGACCTCATATTTGGTCAGAATTTAGGAGAAATTAAAGTACAAAGGTGGTTTGGACCTCTTTATTTTTACTATTACACTGAGAATCACATCTTGGATCTGAAAAGCAGCAGAAAATATTCTGCAGCCTGTTCAAAACCTCTCCCGTGTCTCCCGTGGGATGACAACCCATCCCACCTCCAGGAAGTGCTTGTATTGTAAATCTTAACTTAATTTGATTTTAATTGTAAATTTCCTCCAAGAAAAAAAAAATCAGGTTATTTTGAATGAGATCGAGAGCTGCTGATCAGCTTGGAAAGGCAGGGATTTCTGAGGGAAATGGGAAAGACAGGAAATCCCAACCCCCTTCTCCCTCACAACCACTGACACGGATGGAAAACATAAAACCTGCCCAGCTGTCATTACCCACCAGGGCCAAGGAAGGACTATTTTTCCACACTTGTAAGGGCCTAACACAAAACAAGGAGCTGCTCCATGTTGGAGAAGGGGAAGAGGCTGAAGACACACCTTATTCATAGAAGAAATAAAAGTATTAAGGTGGTTTGGAGCTCTTTATTCTCATTATTACACCGAGAATCACATCGGAGAAGCAGCAGAAAATTCTCTGCAGCCTGTTCAAGACCTGGTCTTGTCTCACGTGGGGTGACAACACATTCCCCCTCCAGGAAGGGCCACCAGGTCCCAAGGAATGACTATTTTTTCCACACTTGCAATGGCCTGACAGGAAACAAGGAGCAGCTCCAAGCTGGAAAAGGGGAAGAGGCTGAGGACACCCCTTGGCAGGACCTGCTGCCACCACCGCAGCGATGGCTGGCATTCCCCAAAACCCAGAACCCTGGGAATCCTCCAAAGAGAGCTCCACACTTGGAGGTTTTAGTTCAGCCCAGACATGGATGGAAGTGTTTCATTTTCCTCAAGTTTAAATCCATCCCAATGAAAGCAGAAAGAGCAGAACCGGAGCCCCAGCCCAGCTCCGAAGGCTCTTCCCAGACCCTGAGCTGGCACAAAAGTGTTCGACACCCGACTGGGACTGAGACATTTGAGAAGACAAATCTGCTGTGACCTTCTCAGAAGGACTCACCTTTGCCAGGTGCTGCTCCAGCCTCAGTTTGGCATCATCCAGCTCCCTGCAGTGGTTGTCGAAGGCCTCGTTGACGGCCGCCCGCTGCATCCGCAGGTCCTCGGACACGTCGTGGATGATGTTGTTGATGAGGGAGCGGAGCTGCACAGAGGCCAATTTTTCCTGTTCCGCACTATAAATGTTGTCATGGCTGAACTGGGCCCAGGTCTTGGGTGTGGAGGCGCTGGAAGAAGAGAAAAATGGGAATAACATGGGAATCTTGCCCTCCAGAAGACAACCTGAAGCCGGTTCTCTCCCTGCAAAAGGGCCGTCAACCTCTGTGCCGTTGCTTGCAGTGTAGACTTGCCATGAAGGGAGAAGACTAATCCTTTAACAAATTAATAATCTCTCGTTCCTGTGGCTTCTGAGGGGAGCCATGAATGACACAAAATCAACCAAAGCTCTTCCATCTTTAGCTGACACTGCTGAGGATCAAAAAGCAGACACTTGGAGCATCACCAGCAGTTCAGTCACAGCAAATAAACACATCAATATAGTGAAGATTTACAGTCTGTGTCTACTTTGAAATAAAAGATACAAGATCTTGACAGGTTGAGAGAGGTGGGATATTCAACCTGGAGGAAAGAAGGCTCCAGGGAGACCTTAGAGCCCTTTCCAGTGCCTAAAGGGGCTCCAAGAGAGCTGGAGAGGCACTTGGGACAAAGGATGGAGGGACAGGACAAGGGAGAATGGCTTCAAAGTGACAGAGGGGATATTTAGGTGAGATATTGGGAAGAAATGGTTCCCTGTGAGGGTGGGGAGGCCCTGGCACAGGTAGCCCAGAGAAGCTGTGGCTGCCCCTGGATCCCTGGAAGTGTCCAAGGTCAAGTTGGACGGGGCTTGGAGCAACCTGGGCTAGTGGAAGGTGTCCCTGCCCATGGCAGGGGGTGGGATGGGATGAATTTAAGCTCCCTTCCAACCCAAACCATTCCATGATTCCATGATGCCTGGTTACACTTGGCCATGTGGAGCAGCAGAAGGAACCACAGCCCTTGGGACAGGACATCTCTGAGAGGGGAGGGGGAAGCCCCAAGGTTGATGTTCCACCGCTCCTGTCTGTGTGCAGGAAGCAGCACTGGCCTTTCCCAAAGGAATGATTTGCCTTCCAATGTCAAACAGCAAGTCCCAACAGGATTTAGATCAGCCTTCAGCAGCACAAAGCCAATTATTTCCAAAAAAAAGCCCTCCAAGCTCAGCTTGCCTGTGTATGGCCAGTTTTGCCATCAGGGGTGGTGGCATTAACTCTGCTCTCCGTGGAGCTGTTTTAAACCTATTTTCTGTGTCCAAGGAAGCAGAATCCCCCCTTTAATTCCCATCAGTGTCAGCCTGCAGTGCCTCCAAGGATGTTGTATTTTCCTGGGGTTATTCCAGGAGGAATAACTGACAGGAATCACTCACTTCTCCTCGAACTTGACGGAGCTGGGGTGGAACTGGATGTTGGTGCTGTCGTTGTTGTAGGTCACACATTTGTCATCTATGTTATAGGTCTCCACCTTGTCCGACCAGTCCAGCTCACAAAACTCCTTCTGAATCCGATTGGAGCTGAAAAGTTAAACCCACACATCGTTAGTGGGGAACAACCCAACCCCCAGACCCAGCACAGGTACTTGGAAGCTCAGCTTTGGGCCTTTGTGTCACCAGAAACCTTCCTTTTTGTCTCCAAAATCCTCCCAATCCCACAAGCAGCTCCTAGGAGGACACTAAGCCTGATTTAGGTGGGATATTGGGAAAAAATCCTTCCCTGGGAGGGTAGGGAGGCCCTGGCACAGGTTGCCCAGAGAAGCTGTGGCTGCCCCATCCCTGGAAGTGTCCAAGGCCGGGTTGGAGCAACCTGGGCTAGTGGGAGGTGTCCCTGCCCATGGCAGGGTTGGCACTGGATGGTCTTGGAGGTCCTTCCCAACCCAACCCATTCCTTGATTCCACTGTCCCAGACCTCCAGTCCAACTGTGAACCTGCTGAAGGCTCAGAGCTCATCCCCTGAGCCAAAGGAGTGGTTGCACTTGGGATTTTACACAATAACCCTCAAATTTATGTTTTTTTTCAGCAGTGGGACAGCTGCAGTTATGGGGAGAACAGGCAAGTTTGCCCAACATTCCTCCCATGGTAAGACATCAGGGAATACCAGTGGAAGACTCACCCTCCCTTTTCACCAATCTACTGAGCATATCTCAAACTCCAGACCTCCCCAAAGTGACCCCACACATTCTCTGAGCCCTCCTATCCAGCCTTCTGTGCAGTGTGTCCTTGGAAGATACAAGTCCAGTGATATTCAGATTCAAACTGCTGCTCTGTCGCCAATTAGAGACACACATCACCCAATTAATTAACATTTCCATTCCCAAAGCCTGCGGGTCGTTATCAGCTGGGGACAGCAGATGTCACTCTCACCCAAGGAATTCATATTTTTCCAGAAAATGGAACTAAAATGGGACTAAATGGGACTAAAATGATTTTACAAGAATTACGAAAAGCCAAATAGGCTCCTCTCGTCCTCTAATTGATGTAACAGAATTAATTTATATTATTTTGCATTTATAGCCATTCTTTTCAAAAGCAATATTTTATTTTATCTGGTAGAATAGGAGCAGATAAAAAAAAATTTAAAGTTAAAATCTCAAGGTTTCCAGCAGTCAGATCTGTTATACTGATGCATCTTAAGGGGTCAGGTAACATCTTTCCAATGGGTTTGTTAGAAATTCCAAGCAAATAATCCTTTGGAAAGGCGGTGAACACCCCTGCTGGGTCAGATTTAAAGTTCACACTGACACCTGGTGGCAAAGAACTCATTTGGAAAAGGTGAAATTCCTTTAAAGCAGCCAATAACACAAACCCATCACAAGGTGCAAGAATCATCCAGGGAATACTTTCACAGCACCGGAATTTAGTGTTGGAAAAAATCAACCCCACGTTGGAAACCAGGCCTGGAAATCCAAATCTACTTTATTCTACTTGAGAATCCTCAAGTTTCATCACTGCCTTTTCCAAGTTTAAATGGAATTCCCACAGCCCATAAGCACTGGTGAGGTCTTTATCCACTATTCCCAAGTCCCAGGAATTATTATGGCTCCAGAAATCAGCTGCTAAAGTAGCAGGGAAAATGTCCTACCGGATCTGGTTGGTGGCTTGGATTATAGTTCTTTTCAAAAGATCCCGGATATTCCTGATAAGATCAGCTTCCTAAATAAAAATAGGGATATTTCTGTGACATCCAGAGCAGGACACACCATCCTGCCAAGGAATTTGATTTCAGTGGTGGTGGATAAATCAATAAAACTGGATAAACACTGAAATTTTCTCACCTGCTCTTAACTTATTCTGATTTTTTTTTTTTTTGAGGAATCAGCAGATCCTGAGGGAACTCAGCTCTAAGTCTAAGGCAGCAGCAACACCTGGAATGCTTCTAAAGCCTGGGAATTTGTTATTTTCATATTGCCTGGGTATTTTCTGGAAAACTTTATGTTCTGCCATATTATGGAAGGCACAGGATGCCCAGGGAAGCTGTGGCTGCTCCATCCCTGGAAGTGTCCAAGGCCAAGGTTGGAGCAACCTGGGCTAGTGGGAGGTGTTTCACCTCAAACTGGAATGTTTAATCCAACACAAATGTGACCAAAATGAAAAATCTCCTTCTTGTCATAATCTCTTGTCGAATAAAAAGTACCTGGTGCTCATTTTTGACCCCATAAAGCTGCTTTAGGGATAAACCATCAACGATGACTGACCTGGGGATTCCACATAAATATAAACCCCCAGAAAATTCCAGCCTTTTCTTTGGGATTATTTAAAGGAATTTAATATTTGAGGCTCAAAAAAAAAAAAAGTTTTTGAATATGCAAACCTAATTAATTCTGCTTTGCATCATCGACAGCTAAGGGAGGATCTCCTTGCTAATAAAGTTTATTCCCAGATTCCACTGATCCATGTCCTGTTTTTGACAAATAAATGAGTGGGTGTGTCCCTGCAGTGTCAGATTCTCCATCCCAAGAAAGCAACAGGGACCAGAAAAAAGATCAGTTGGCTCCAAATGGAAAAGGACAATCTTGATGGGAAAGAAAACATTATTTTTGAGGCATAATTAAAATAAAACCAAAGCTGAAGGTGTCCTTTTACAAAGTGAGAGAACACTTCCTGTAACGGGTGTGTTGTGAAATTAAAAATTCAAAAGGGGTTTAAAGGGTTACATTTATAATAATTGAAATTATTTTGAGGTGGGGAGTCAGTCTCCATGTAAATAAAGAGACATCCAGCTCCATGGGAGTTTTAAATGGAAAAGCCTCCCCTTAGCAATGGAGATCTCTCACTTGGAAAGAGTGACATAATGCAAAAAGAACAAATTCTCTTGTGAAATGACTCAAAATATAACTGAAAAAT
The DNA here is from genome assembly GCF_001604755.1 of Lepidothrix coronata. Lineage (NCBI taxonomy): Eukaryota > Metazoa > Chordata > Aves > Passeriformes > Pipridae > Lepidothrix > Lepidothrix coronata. The sequence goes on from NW_016690281.1 coordinate 2,023,780, forward strand.
GGATTCCCTGTTGAGGAGATATTCAAATCTGACATTTAAAACTGAACTCCTCCTAATTAATGGCAGTCCAGGGCTGCCAGGGGGAACAAGCAGGAGGAAATGAGGAGGAATTTTCCTAATAAATGATTTTTCTTAAACTCTTTTGAGAAGAGTTCAAAAGCCAGGTTGTTTGGCTGGAGGAGCTGTGGCACCGGGATGGAGACGAAATGCTTTGATCCAGGTCCCTGGATTGGGACACCACGGGACAGCCTGGGGCTGGTTCCTGGGAGAAGGTCCACGTTCAGAGGAGCATTCAGAGGGATCTGCTCTGCTCTAGCCACACTCCTGTGATTTTAAACACTTTTTAAATAGAGGAAGGACTTTAAACAATCCTTTTTAACACTTGGAGTGACATGACACAGTCCAGGAGGGTCACTGGGCCTCGGCATTGCAGAAGAACCTTCACCTGCTGCCCGAGCTGCTCCTCGTTTCACATACCAGAGCAGCGCTCGGGGGCTGCCACCGACTTTAAGGTCCTTCTCACCTTCAGCAGCTGCCTCTCCACCTCATCAATGACCAGGTCCGGGGGCTGCCTCCTCTCCCGGCACTGCAGGTTATCGGTGACCACCCCGTAGGGCACCTCGGTGGCATCGAGGGTTCGCTCCAGCCGCAGCTTCTGCGCCGCCAGCAGGTTGGTCTCGGCGTCCAGCTCCATCACCTCCTTCTGCAGCTCCACCCTCCAGAAGTGGATGTCCTGCAGGCGCTGGGCCAGGGTGGTTTTGGAGTACTCCTGTGCCCTCTGGGCGCAGGCGGCCGCATGTTTGGTGAGGTGCTTGGACTCGGCCAGGTCGCGCTCCGACTCCTCGCCCACGGTGTACGCCCGGTTGTAGACCCGGGCGTTCCTGCGGTGCCACTCGGGCAGCTGGTACTTGGAGGTGCGGAAGCCGGCCATGGCCATGCCGCAGCACGAGCCGGGCCTCTCGTCGCGGACCACATCGCAGATCTTGCCGGGCAGGGGGCAGGAGGGCACGGCCGGCGGCACCGGCTCCTCGGGGAGAGCCATGGCGGACATGGCGGAGCCTCGCCGGGCGCTCCCGCCTCCCGCTCGGCGTCCGCCCGTCACCGCGGCAACGGCCGCCACCAATGAGGAGCCGGCGCCGCGATTTAACGGACATCTGCAGTAACCAATCGCAGCGAGGATACGCCCTGAGGGCGCCTCTGATTGGGGGATACCGCCACCTGCACCCGCCCCCCGCGCGGCTTGTTGCCATGGCGACGGGGACACAAGTGTGGGGTGGGGGTGTCATGGCGGCGGGCGGGCCTCGTGGAATCATGGATTTCCCATGGAATCATAGCATCCTGGAATCCTGGAATCATAGAATAGTCAAGGTTGGAAGATACCTTTAAGACCAACAAACCCAACTGTCAATGTACCAGTGTCACTGTAACCCCTAAAAGCCTAAACCACATCATCCACTGCCAGATCCAGACACTTCTTAAGCACCTCCAGGGATGGAGACTCCACCACCTCCCTGGGCATCCCCTTCCAATTCCTGAGCACCCAAACAGTGCAAAGAATTCTTCTAACATCTGAATCTTCTCTGTCTGATCTTTAGGCCATTTCTTCTAGTCCTCACTGTAGACACATCAGAAAACGCTGTTCCCCCCCTCACTGCAACCCCTGGGCCTCGGGCTCCACGTTTCTGACTGGTGCATGCCCACAATAACACATTTTCCTGCTTATTTTGGAAATCCAGGAGGATCCCCGGAGGATTTCAGCCCAGCAAGTGGTGGAAGCCAAGGGGAGGCTCTGTATTGCCCCCACCACGTTTACCCTGGGACCCAGAGAGCCCGTGGGAGGACTCGGCCCTGCAGCATCCACGGGGTTAAAGTCGCTCAATTCAGCCCATTTTTGCACCTCACTCTGTTCTTACACTCAAATGTTCATTTTTAAGGCCACTCGTGTGACTTCGGTCTTGACACAGAGCAGGTGCTGATGAAATGCAGCTGCTGCTGCATCACCTGTTTAATTGGCACCTGAGGAGATTCAGCTGCTCCTGGAATTAGGGTGAATTTTGGGGGTTGCCATCACTGTGTAACAAGGAGGGGAAAGGGAAAAGGAAACGAAAAAAGGGAAAAGGGAAAGGGAAAAGGGAAAGGAAAAAGTGAAAGAAAAAGAAAAGGGAAAAGGAAAAAGGAAAGGGAAAAGGAAAGGCTGTGAGGGCACACCTTGTGCTCGGAGCCCTCAGCACAAGGAAGGTGCTGGTGACAACAGAGGGCACTCTTGCCCTTGCACAGATCTCTGTCTTCAATGTCATTTTGATTCAGAAAATAAAAGGGATGAAACCTCCCGATGCCCTGGAGGCCCCCTGGTGTCCCCTGTGCCCATCGGCTCCCTGGAGGGATCTCGGGGCTCCACTGGGCTCTGGGCACAGCGCAGGGACCCCCGGCTGCGGCACAACCTCTGCAGGAGACACTTTGCCCTGGGACTGCTGGCTCTAAATCCACAGAAAGACAAGGATCGTTTTCCCCCGGGGTCCTGCACTCTCTGGGAAGAGCAGTGAATGTCCCTGGTGGAGCATCAGCGTTTGGGATGTGCCTCATGCCCCAGGTACAGCTCTGCCTGCCAGGCCTGTGCCACTGCTGGCACCACCTGCCTTCCAGAGTGTTGGAAAAGGAGATTCAGCCCCAGCAGAGATAAAAAAATCCTTCCTTTTCCCATCTGCAAATATTGCAGCCATCCCTCCAATTCAACAGCAGCTGTGGGGGGTGTCTGCACTGGGGAAGCCACTGGAATGACACCCTTTGTTTCCCTCCTTTTTTGTGCATCTTCCCTCTCCAACTGTAGCTGCCCTTTCATTGAGTCATGGAATCCTGGAATGGTTTGGGTTGGAAGGGATCTTAAAGCCCATCCAGTCCCACCCCTGCCATGGGCAGGGACACCTTCCACTAGCCCAGGTTGCTCCAACCTGGCCTTGGACACTTCCAGGGATGGGGCAGCCACAGCTTCTCTGGGCAACCTGTGCCAGGGCCTCCCCACCCTCCCAGGGAAGGATTCCTTCCCAATATCCCATCTAACTCTCCTCTCTGGCAGTGTAAAGCCATTCCCCCCGTCCTGTCACTCCTGTCCAAAGTCCTTCAGCTTTTCTTGTGTTACCCCAGCCCTACCTTTCCTTCTCCTTCTTCCTCTCCTTCCCCTGCTCGAGGCCTTCTCTGCATGAGGATCTAGGCAAATATTGCATTTTAAAGTACAATAAGTTTCCAGGAAAAGCCCTGCTGAGCTATTCACAGTGAAAGTCCTTGGTATGGAAAAGACTTTATTTTTAAATAAGGGCTCCAGCAATTTGTTATTAAGTGGTTGTTTTGGTTTTGTTTTTTTTTTTTTTTTTCTCTGAAGGTTTTAAAAGACCTTTTATTGGTGCCATCTTGGCACACCCACTCAGTGTCACCCAGGCAGGTTTGAAGGTGGGTCACTGAGGGCCGTGGTGGGACGTGGCCAAGGTTTCAAGCTTAGTTTGGGCCCTAAAGGTGACTGGGAAATTATAATCTTAGAATTCCAGAATCACTGAGGTTGGAAAAGCCCTCCCAGCCCATGGAGTCCGCCTTGTGCCCGATGCCCACCTTGTCCCCCCCCACCCAGAGCACTGAGTGCCACGGCCAGGCCTTCCTTGGACACCTCCAGGGCTGGGGACTCCACCATCTCCCTGGGCAGCCCCTGCTGATGTTCCACAACCTTTTCCATGAAGAAACTATTCCTGAAATCTTCTTCAGCAGGGAAACACTGCCCAAAAAAATCTGTCGAGTCTTCCTGATCCAGTGCAGGGGTTACTCCAGGGAGCAGTTTCAGAGCTGTTATCCCACCTGGTCAATGTTTCCCAAGGACCAAACGGATTTTGGGGAATATTTCCCCCAGGCTGTGTGTTCTTTGGGGTTGTTGGTCCGTCTAAGCCCCTCTTTGAAGCGTTCACAGATGCATCATGTCCTGACAGGCTGAATATCACTTTGTTGCAAGAAATAAAAGCAAAATCTATTGGCACCTGGCAGATTCCAGAGTTCCCTTCCTCATCCAGGGCAGATCCAGGCACCCCCTGTTTCAAAGCCATCCTACCACTCCAGGAATTTAATGTGCCACTGGAACATATAAATTATTAAAATTATTAACAGCTATTCAAGCTCAGGGCACAAGCTGACAAAACACAGTGAAAGGAAAGACCAGAAATGTTTTCAGCTCCAATCTTTTGCTAGGCGATGGATTAGGAATTCTCTTGGCTACAATCCTGAGGAAACCTCACTCACCTGAGAGCAGCTTCTGATTCTCTACATCCACACTGACTAGGACAAGAAATCCTGGGCTCAAACTGCTTGAAAGAGAGGGACAAATTCTCCTGGTGGTGACCCACTTGTTAGAATTTGGCTCAGTTTTACTACGAGTGGGCCATAATTTTTTAAAATGTCATTTTTATGTAATATTTTTGTATTAATTAAGCATCATTATCCATTTTATCTGCTGGCTGCACACCCCAGCAGTGAGTGCCTTAGCAGGGTGATGGAGAGAAAACACGGCACATTCATCCACCTGATAAATCGGGAGAAAATGTGGTGAATTCGTTCAGAGGAGAGAAAATACAGACAATTATTTTCCATAAGGCAGCGTCTGGTACTGACAAACTCTGCCTGAGAGCGACAGAGCACAGGAATAAAGAGATTAAAGAGTTGGGAAGGGAAATTTTTGTTTTCACATCAACAAAGTGTTGCGTTTCGGCTTAAAAAATAAGCACACAATAAACATTTCAGCCTCAGGAGCTCTGAGGGTTGGCAAAGGACTGAGACCAAAGGCTACCTAAGAATGTGGGTGTTGTTTTTCTACCATCTCATATCCCTGGGATTAGAAACCTCTCTGCTGTTTGGAGTCTAATCACCCCTTCCTAGAATTCGATCGATTCGGATAACATTAATTATTTGTAGCATTATGAGCATTTCTTTTCAAAAAGAAGTTCTTTCACAAGCAAAACAAAGCCTGAGTGGAGTCATTCCAGCAGGGATGAATCCCTCAGGTGCAGCTTTATTTCCCAGCCTGGTGTCTGGGAGCAGAGGGTGTTTGAGGAGACCCCACTTTGAGTGGCAGCTGTCAAGGCTCTGTTTGTTTGCAATTCCCACGGGAATGTGGGTCCCACACTGGTGGCTGTGGGGGCACAGCACTGAATCCTGAGGAAAACTTTGGAGTTGGTTGAGTCTCCTGCCCCAAATTGCCTTAGGATACGGTGCCCTGTGCCCCAGACCCGCTGGAATGATGAGTCACACACGTTTATTTTCGCTTTCCAACAATTGCTCCTCGTCAGGGAAGTGCGTCCTGTGATTCTTCCAAATTGAAATCCCTGTGTGGTGTGTGCTTGCACCGAGCTCTTCTGCAGAAAGCAAGGCTTGGGCTGCCTTTTTGCTGCTTTTCTTTTTTACTCTTTTCTTAATTTATTCAGCTGAAAGCAGCCACGTGGTGATAATCAGGCAGTTTGCTGCTGACCTGATGGAGTTCAGCAGCTTCTGTTTAAAACGGAGAGGGGAAAGAATTTCCAGAGAAGCCTTTTATGATTCTTTTGCTGCAGAAGAATACCAGGAGGAGCCCTCAGCATGGACAGCAGTTTTCCAGCACTAACAAATTCCACAGTTAACAGGAAAACAATCCCTTCATCAGCCACGGCCGCTGCTTTCTCTGTGTGGAGCCCGGAGTTTTGCCCTGGTTTGGAACCAGAGGCCAGGAGCTTCACTGAGCTTCATTTTCCCAGCTTTTTCCAAGTTTTTATTGAAAACAAAGTCTCCCCTGTTTCTTCCTCCTGTTTCTGCAGCCAAAACCTACATGTGCAGGCAGAGGAGAAAGCAGGGGTTTTGTCTGAACACGCTCAGGCCTGGGGAGGGTTTTGTCTGGTACAAACCAAGGCCTTGATCCTGCACTGAGGTGTCCTGGGAAGATCCTTGGCTTGGCTTGGAGCCCCTTCCATGCTCCTTGTGGGCTCCCTGAGCAGGTCTGGGATGGATGGCCAGAGCCTGTCAACACCCCGGGGGACATGGGCATGAGCTCTGCACAAATAATGCATCAGTTAGCAGAGGACTTTGGTTTTTAGCTCAGTAATTCCCCTCCTGGGCCTGTGTTTCCCTCAGAGCTCGGCGTGGTCACCTCGACCCCTCCGTGGTCTGGTCCTGGCAGGCTCCAGGGATAAAACACTCAGGGAGCGGATGCTGGAGGTTTAATTGCTTTTCTCGGCATTTCTAGCCCTGCTATGAATCATTTGTTGGTAAATAAGGATTGTTCCTCAAACATTAACTGAAGAGAAAGTGACTGAAACCCCAGAGACGGTCGGAAAGGAACTTAAAGCTCCTCTGCCCTGGGCAGGGACACCTTCCATGAGCCAAGGTTGCTCCAAGCCCTGTCCAACCTGGCATGAGGAGCCCACAGATTGTTCTTAGAGGTCTTTTCCAACCTTAATGATCCTGTGATTCCAAGCTGGATTTCACAACCATTTTTGCTGCCGGTGGTTTCCATGGATTTGTGCCTTGAGCTGCTGCCAGAGCCTGGACATGTTGCTGCTTCCCATCTCTCTAATCAAAGGCTGAGAGTTTCACTTCATTTCCAGGGAATTAGTCAGCAGGAGGGGGAGCTGATAATCTGCTCCGTGGAAATTTTCCCCTCCTGCAGCACCTTGCCATGAGTCACTTGGAAATGGCTTTGCCAAAATGTTCATTCCCAGCAGGAATATTCAGAATATTCGGCTCTGAGCGGAGGGAGCTGAGCCGGGCGACAGAAACTCGAGGTCACACAAGAGCCTGACTCAGATTGTGATGGCAACGACCCACTGGGGACAATGGCACTGAATATTTGCACAAATAATCTCAATTTTGGGTTACAGTCGGTGGATTTGCCACATTTCAACACTCAGACTCTCTAACCAAAACAACAACCCCTGTAGCTCTTTAGTTTTATTCTCCTTTTCTTATAAAAAAGTAGAAACTCCATAAAACTTCCAAATATAGAGGATGAATCCTTCAAATATTCACAGGGAAACCAGGCCGGGGCAGAGAGATGAGCGATGGGGAATTAGAAATGAAAAGCCTGAGTGTGAATATGAAGAGAGATCCGGAAGTCATTTTTTTTTTAAAGACAAAGAAAAAATCCACCAGCTACTTTTAGGGAGCTGAGAACGATGGATACATGACTCCATCAGGCATTCCACTTGCTAGGAGCTATTTAGGAAAATTCCCAGGGACTCATCAGGACTTGCACAGTCACCGAGCACAGGTGCTTTTATAAAAATGACATTTATAGCAGCTTTTTGACTGAGCAGCACTAAAAGCTTTTGTTTTCCCTGTCTGTGGTGGGTGGCTGATTATATTTGGGTGGCCAGGCTCCACCTCTGGGAGGTGAAAAGGGATGTGCTTCAAATTGATTTGGGGTATTTTGGGTCGAACGGCAACAACTTCCAATTCCTGGAGTGTTTCTTTTCTAATATCCTTCTCATCTCAACCCTTGAGTTGATCTTCATAAACTGCAAGGAAAAGGGAAAAACAGTGCCCTTCTCCTTGGAAAAAACTTATTCAAATTTGTAAGGTTGAGTAATATTCATAATCCCTATTATTCTTTATTATCATCAGAGAATCTGACATTAATGGACCTTCTGCAAAGCTGTTTGTCCTTGGTAAATATTTACTCAGCAGCAGCAGGACATCTCAGCTTCTTTCTTTTCTCATTAATTATTTGTTTATGGCATCTCTCTATTATCATTCCTGATGCCTGATCTCTCCCTTGAATTGCCAACTCTGCGTCCTGGAACCAAAGAATCAACACAGTTGATTTTCTGGCACGTTATTTTGGGTGATAAAACTTGCTTCTGGAAGTCCTGAATGCAGGAGAGGGTGGATATTTTTCCCATAACTCCCAGATAATTATGACCAAACATTAATAATCTGATTTTCCCTTAGGAAAGAGCAAACAAAAAGCGATGTGTTCCCAGCTCAGCTCATTCCCTCAGATGCTCTAAAGCACGAGCAGGGAGAAGTGAAATTACTCAGAGAATTCCTGGACCAAACTGGAATGCCAATCACTGCCATTCCCATTTTTCCTTCGACAGAAGAGTCTGTCCTAGAGCAGGGATGGATTGGGATCTGCTCCCTGCTGTGTGGCTGTGACAGGGGGGGGTTGGTTTGCAGTCCATTCAACTAAATGATGGATATTCTGTTTGGAAATGGTTGGGAGCAGCTCCTGACCCTACAGAAACTGCAGGGAATGACTCGATAAATGGAAATGAAAATTTAATGGAAATGAATTGAAAACAAACCAAACCCCAAAGTTAATATTTGAGAAAATGTTGCACACGATTTTGAAGTCTTTGCTTATTGAAATTGGTCACCAATGTTTTTAGTTAAATATCTATAAAATTAATTAAAGGGTTTTTTTCCTCTTTGTTCTTCTACGAAAATTACATTTGCTCAGCCCTTTCCTTGCAAATTTTTGCTTCCAAACTGTGCAACAGCAGAGATTTATATGATAAAAGCAGTCAGGTAAAAAGTTTCCTCTCTTCTTCAGTACTTTATCTCTTTCTTTCCATTTTTTTCCTAAGTATGTTTTCTCAGGAAGAAATTCTTCCTGAGGACGGGGGTGAAGCACTGGCACAGGTTGCCCAGATAATCTTCCTTCCAGCCCAAACCTTTCTAGGATTCTGGGATTCTGGGACTCTAGGATTCTGGGATTCTAGGATTCTGGGACTCTAGGATTCTGGGATTCTAGGATTCTGGGATTCTAGGATTCTGGGATTAATTTAGGGCTTGTGTACACAGGAAAATTAATCTGAACTAACTGATAAAAAGTGGAATAATTCAACTGCCTTCGCTTCTGCGTGGGCAGATTGCAGAGCTCTTCATTTGGTTGGCTGTGAGTTGTTGCCAAAATGCATTAAGAGAAACCAAATTAAGTCCATTTGTGTTCCAAGCATCCAAAGATGCTTGTTCATTTTGAAAGTTCTTCGATTAATTCTGCAGCAAATGGCCCTGCTCAGGCACATCAACATTCCTGGTGAGGCCTGGAGCCAAGGCTGGGCTCAACCCAAGGGATGAATCAGCTCTAAATCCCGTGTTCTGAGGGAATGGGATAAAGGACAATTGTTCCTGCCCTGCACAGACCAGCTGTGGGGGCTCAGGGCAAGTTTGGGGATCATCCCCTGAGCATTCGATGGGATAGTGGGAAGGAATCCTTCCCTGGGACGGAGGGAAGGCCCTGGCACAGGTTGCCCTGAGAAGCTGTGGCTGCCCCTGCAAGTGTCCAAGGCCAGGTTGGAGCAACCTGGGCTAGTGGAAGGTGTCCCTGCCCATGGCAGGGGGTGGGACAAGATCTTTAAGGTCCTTTCCACTCCAAACTATTCTGGAATTCTCTGATCCAAGCAAGGTAACAGCCTGATGTCCAGAGTCCAGCTCTCACCACCCTGGATATTCACTGTTTGATTCATCAGGATTTGTCTCTTGGGAACCCAGAAATGAGCACAGGGTTGAATAAGATTTAATCCAAGGTTTTGTGGAGTGACAGTGTCCTGTCCTCACAGTACTGTGAGGAACCCAAATCCTTACACAGTTCTCTAAAACTCTGAGCCCTCTAGGCAAAAAAAAAAAAAAAAAAAAAAAAAGTTGCTTCATATTTGCATTAAAATATCCCAGAATAGGAGGAGATCCCTCTCCCAGCCCAGAAATTAAAGACCTACCCATTACTTAGGTACATTTTCATCACCTTCATCTCCCATGCCCCTGGAAAAAACCACTCCTTGGAAATCAGTAATTGTTTGATTCCCTTTGATCTCTGCTAACAAAGCCCTGGCCCATCCCTCTGCAGGAGCTGTTCCTCTTAGTTAGGATCTTTCCAAGTGTACTTCCATTAGGAAGGCTCTGGGGAAATGTCACTAAATGCACTTGAAAAAGGGCTCTGCAGAACTGCTCCGGCTCCCTGCAAAAAACATCTCCCCCTGCAAAAAACATCCCTCCCTGCGTTTGCTCAGCACATTTCTCAGCCTCTTTGGGTTTTTTATTCCCTTTGTTGTTGTTGGACTGAGGTGAAACCTAAAGGAAAGAACTGTGGCTCCTTGACAGGAGATCTTAAGGCAGCTGGAGAACAGAGGGAAAGGTTTCTGAGTCCCAGACAAGTCCCTGGGAATCACACTTGGCATTAACAGTGTCTTGCTGGTGGGATTTTTCTTTCCAGCCTTAGCAGGGAAGGTGGGAGGTGATGGAGATCCTTCCCTCTGTGCCCAAAGCACAGTGGGAGAGCCCCCAACATCCCTGATTCTATCCCATGGTGGGAAAGATCATCTCATTCCTTTTTACAAGGATATGGAGCGACAGGACAGGGAGAAAATGGTTTTAAAATTAAAGGGGATAAGTTTAGGTTGGATGTTAGGAAGAATTTCTTCCCTGGGAGGGTGGAGAGCCCTGGCACAGGTTGCCCAGAGAAGCTGTGGATGTTCTGGAAGTGTCCAAGGCCAGGTTGGACAGGGCTTGGAGCAACCTGGGATAGTGGGAAGTGTCCCTGTGGGACTGGATGGGCTTTAGGGTCCCTTCCATCCCAAACCATTCTGGGATTCCCAGGAAGGGCAGAGTGGATCTGACTTAAAAGTAGCTGGGTACCTCCCTCTGCGGGAAATCACTGGAGTTTGGGCCTGTTACATGTAAAAATCCCCGTTCCCAGTTCCCTCCATGCTGAGAACAGGAGCTGCTGGCCCGGGGTGTTGTAGCCACATCATTGCCCAGGACTTGGGCACCTGGGGGGGAGTTCAGGACTGGTGCTGCTGGAATCCATCAGCATCCCAGTTCTCCAGCCCCTTGGGCAGCAATTCAGGAAGTTTTTAGATTTGTATTTTAGTCCTCAGGCTTTAAACACCCCGGTGAGAGCTGAAGCTCAGCGCTGAGTTCCCACCCTGGGACATCTTTCAGCCACTTCTTGCTGTTGTGAGATGAAGGTGGCAGTGACCTCCACCCCAAAGGGCTGAATCCCCAGGTTCCTGTTCACCCCAGGCAGGAATTCAAAGCATATCCATGTGCCCTCCTGTTGCATGGCTGTCAGCTGGAAACAGGAGCAACTCCACCAGCTGGGCTCTTGTTTCCTTTTCCCCCTCCACCAGAAACCACTCCAAGGAGCAACCACACAACCTTAAAGTCATATTTACTGTGCTTCCCATCCCACAGGGGCTGGGAATTTGGGTCTGGAGATGCTGCTGGCTGCTGCTTTATCCTTAGTGATCCCATGCAAAGGGAAGTATAATCCCCAGGGAAGCCAAGGCAGGGTGTGTGAGGAATCCAAATCCTCTTCCTCTAAACTGGTTTTGATCTTTCTGTGGGCTGCAAATGAGGAACAGTAATTAAAGCTTAACTGGGAGAGATCAGAAAGCTTTTAATATTAATAAAACTTGTAACAGGCCTCGAGGATAATCATATTTAAAGACTGTGTCAGTCAGCACTCAGAGTGAGCATGTGCTGGCTCTGTGGGATGCACTGGGAGCACTGGGATGCACATGGGAGCATCATCTCACCTCTTCCTGGGATTTCCCTGCTGTAATTCCTTGGATTGTTCCAGATTTCCTCTGATTTGTCCAGTTTTACCTACAGGGATCACATTTACATATTCCCAGCCCAGGCCCTCACTTGGAGTTTGCATTTTATTTTTCACTGCTGGGTTGGTTCTCAACCACAAGAATTCCCAACACTGAAAACAATAAAGACTTTTCAGTCTCTCCTGATCCTTTAAAGGCAAAGAGCAGCAGCTCAGAGAGGGGACAGAGACCTTCACAGAGGGCTCTGTGCCAGCTGTCCGTGTTTTCCATGCCCTTTATCCCACTGCTGGAAGGACTGGGATGCTCAGGAATGGCTGCTGTGTGTGGGCACCAGGAGAGGATCTCCTGAAGGAAGGACATCCCAGAACTTGCCCAGGATGAACCATCTCCCTGAAATGCTCCCATGAGTGTTTGGGGCACTGCAAAGCTGAGGGTTGGCATTTATTGCCAATTTAAAGGAGTCCTGCACAGAATGAACACCCTTTCCTCAGCTCTGGAGTTGACCTGGGGGAGATAAAAGAGAGGGAGATGTTTCACCTCTTCCCTTTCACCCCCGGGATGCCAAGAGGAGTTTAAACTCCTTTATTAAAGGGCTGAGCAAGGGAAGGACAGAGAGCAGCCACTACCTCTGGCTCTGCTCCATGGAGAGAGCAGGATGTGAAAGCAGAGGATGTTTCAGCTCTGTCCTTTATTCCAGCCCTCAAAGGAAATGAAGTTTGAAAATCCTAATGCTGAAACACCTATTAAAAAGAGAACTAAACTCTGGCACAAGGGTGTCTGGCAGGTAGAGCTTTTTGGATTAACCCAGCTGCTTTTTTTTTTTTTTTATTTATTTTATACTGCAAATGAACTCTCCCTGCCTTGCTCGAAAGGTCACCTTTTTTATTTTAAACTACTGTGCTGGGAAAATGCTTTTAAGTTTCATCTGCTTTGTATGTATGCATTTTATAAGCCCTGGGTTTATTTCTTATTGGAAAATGGTCTTGGATTATCTCTGAGCTGGAATTTTATTTATCAGGTGCACGTGGGAAGGAGGATTTTTAACTCTTTAGGGCTCTTTTTTATTGGATGTTCAGCACTGTGCCTTTGGATTTTAAACTACAAACCAAATCCTACTTGGGGCACCTTTTCTTCCCCCTACATCCATCCTCTGCTGGAATCTCATCCCCAAACTTCCCTGCCGTGATGTATGGAACGGGTTAATTAAAAAAAAAAATCATTTAAAAATCAAAAAAAATCAGTTTAAAATAAAAAAATCAGTTAAAAATAGAAAAAAAATCAGTTAAAAATCAATTCTGCTCAAGCTGGTTTTCCCTCCTCCTGGCACTGTCACCACCACCAGCCCCACAAGGAAAGGCTGTTTTCCCTCCAACACCCTCCCTGGGTTGTGGAAAGGCCTGGAGATATCCCAGACATTTTCCCACCTCCTGCTCCTGCCTATAATCAATCCACAGCCCGGGGATGTTCAGGGGCAAAGCAGAGCTTTAAAAAATGTGAAAATGTGATAGCAAATCCCAAATGTCGTTATATCCTTCTCCTCCCTCGTAACTCTCTCAGGAAAAAGCTGCTTGCTGACAAATAACAC
>NW_016690281.1:2040074-2099908 GCF_001604755.1 Lepidothrix coronata
CCCCCCGACCCGGGGGGGGGGGGGGGGAAGGAAGAAAAAAAAAAAAAAAAATCTTTTGGGATTTTAAAAAAAAAAAAAAAAGGAGGAAAGAAACTGGCTCAAATATTCCAGCTGCTGGAAAAGGAGGAGATATTTAAAAAAATACATCCTATTTTTCATTTTAAAGCCAGGCAATGGTTTGCTTTGCTGTGCAGCCTTCAAACCCCAGCGTGAGGCTCAGACGGGGTCAAGGACTTGCTATTCCCCCCCTGTGGAATTTGCCTGTGCTGGGACAAAGCAGGAACTGCTGGCAGGGAGATCCTCTCCAGGCTGGAGCACTCCAGGAGACTCCACTCCCAATTGTGGAATTGCTGCTGTGGCCTCTGCAGAAAGCCAAGTGCTGAACACACACACGAGGGAGCTGGGAATTCAACACCACGGATTTTTTTACAAACCCAGTCAGGATGTGGAGCTGGGCAGGAGCTGGAACAGCAGGGAGGGATTTTCAGGAGCAGAGCCCGGCTGCTTTAAAGAAAAGTCACTCCAAGTGTTGGGAATCAGCTGCCAGAATCCTGGAATGCTTTGGGTTGGAAGGGACCTTAAAGATCATGCAGTCCCACCCCCTGCCATGGGCAGAGACACCTTCCACTAGAAATATAGAAATATAGAAATATCTTAAAAACAGGTCCTGTAGAAATACAGAAACATCCTGAAAGCAGGTCCTATGGAAATGTAGAAATATTCTGAAAAGGGTCCTATGGAAATATAGAAGTATCCTGAAAAGGGTCCTATGGAAATATAGAAGTATCCTGAAAACAGGTCCTATGGAAATATAGAAATATCCTGAAAACAGGTCTGATGGAAATATAGAAATATTCTGAAAAGGGTCCTATGGAAATATAGAAATATCTTGAAAATGGATCCTATGGAAATACAGAAATATTCTGAAAACAGGTCCTATGGAAATATAGAAATATCCTGAAAACAGGTCTGATAGAAATATAGAAATATGCTGAAAATGGATCCTATAGAAATATAAAAATATCCTGAAGACAGATCCTATGGAAATATAGACATATCCTGAAAACTGGGCCTACAGAAGTAAGAAGTATCCTGAAAATGGAAAATGGAAATAGATGGAAATATAACCTGAAAGCAGGTCCTATTGAAATACAGAAATATTCTGCAAACAGATCTTATGGAAATACAGAAATATCCTGAAAGCAGATCCTATGGAAATATAGAAACATCCTGAAAATGAGTCCTAAAGCTCAGTTCTTTCATTGGATGGAGGATTTCTTTTGGAATTTCAGACTGAAGGAGCCCAAGGGGAGCGTTGCCACTGTGGGAACGTGGGATGGAAGTTGAAGGCAGGTGCCCAAATTCCAGCAAATGTCTCTGCAGCTTCAAAGAGTTTCCCAAAATCAGCCTAAAATCGTGGAAGGTTTGACTGAACCACCACAGCCAAAGGGGCAAAAAGTCCTTCTGGATTCCTCAGGATCCAGGAGTCACAGAACAGTAAATTATCATTTCCTTCAAGGGCTTGGCTTTCTCCTAAACAAGTTCTGAAGGAACAGGCTTTGAAGGTTAAACTCTTTGCCAGTGGAATATCAGTGGAATATGTACATCCCATTCCCGGGGGCCTTTTGTGTTTGAGAATCGACACTTCCCATCTGTGAAAGGAGGAATTTAGACGTGCTGATACTCTGACATTTAAATGTGAGCAGGGGAAGATAAACACGATCTGCCAGAGAGTAAATGGGGGGATATTGGGGGAAGTTAAACTGCAAATATTCCCACTCCTGCTTGGGAATGTGCAGTGCCAGGGTTAACTGTTTACACCTCCAGGGCTGGGGGCAGTTTTGGGAATGTTGAGGGGTTGGAGCGTGTCCAGGGAAGGGAAGGGAGCTGGGGAAGGAGCAGCAGGGGCTGGGGGGGGCTCAGCCTGGAGCAAAGGAGGCTCTGGGGGGACCTTCTGGCTCTGCAAGTCCCTGACAGGAGGGGGGAGCCAGGGGGGGATGTCAGGACAGGAGGAAAAAGCCACGAATTTTGCCAGGAGGGGTTCAGGTTGAATATTGGGAAAATTCCTTCCCAGAAAGGGAACAACCCCTGGCCCAGCTGCCCAGGGCAGTGCTGGAGTGCCCATCCCTGGGAGTGTAAAAAACCTGTGGATGTGGCACTTGGGGACGTGGGTCAGTGATGAACACGGTGGGGTTTGGTCAGAGGTTGGACTTGGTGGTCTCAGAGCTCTTTTCCAGCCTGAACAATTCCATGATTCCGTGGTTCTCTCACTGTCCTGTCTCTGGGGGGGTGTTACAGGTCGGCACAACCCCCCTGAACAGGATCTTTCCAGAACAATGTTGGCCAGAAGCTCGCTCAGAACCTTTCCTGGCTGGTGATGAACCCCCATCCCTACTGTGTGCCTGGCAAATCCAGGCTCAGGAGGAGTTTGGGAAGCAGGACTCCACCATGGGCTCAGCTGCAAATCTTTTATGGACATTCTGGGTGTGCAAAGAGCAAAAAGAGCAACTTTTGGCACCAAATGTCCCATCCTGTGGACATCCTGCAACCCGAGCAGGTCCTTGTCTGGACACCAGCTCCTCCTTCCTCCACCACATCACTCAGGTGAGAGAGGAGCTGAATATTTGGGAGAATATTTGGGATGGGCTGGGAGCATGTACAGTGTCTGTAGGGAGATTTCTCCTTAAAAACCAGGGAGTTCCTTCCCCTGTTATGACAGTTTCTATAGTAAATAATATTATTACAAGCACAGAAAGATGTAAGATGTGCTAAACAAGGCGAACTAGTGAAAACAAAAGCAAAGCAGTGAGGGAATAAAATATAGTTATAACAGATCTATCGTCCCTTTGGAGCAGTCCCAGCCCTGTCTGATGTTGGTGTTGACATTTTGGACCTTGAATTAACCCAGGAAACCCTGAATTTGGGAATATTTGTTGAAATTCTGGCCCCTCCAGTAACCTGATCCTCCCCTTCACTGGAGAATCTCGTCTGAGTTTCTCTCTCAGCCCCGAGGGTGTGTGGGCAGGTTAAATAATGCACCAGCAGCTGTAATTACACTGTGCAGTTTCTCTGGAAACATTGGGAAAATATTAGCACATTGTTCTTCTTTTGTTCTCTTTTTTTTTTTTTTCCCCTGGCTCTTTATTTTTTATTTTTTTTAAGGGGTCTAGAACAACTCTAATGGTTTAATGAGATATATGACAACATAAGACATGAAAGAGATTCTTAGTGACTTTCATTACCCAAACTCAATTAGAGGAGAGTAATTAGTGAGTCCCCTGCTGCGAGAAGTGCAGGAGGAAACCTTGGCAGGATGGGCCTGATGCAAGGAGAGAGATTCAGTGCCAAACAAGCCCAGGGATATTCACTGTGCCCCCAAAACCTCGAGACTGCAGCGTTAGCAACTTCCCTCTGCTCTTTTGCTGCCCTAAAATGGAGAATTGCTCATCAATAACCTCTCAATTTGTTCGTTTAAAACCTGTTCGTTTAATCTTGGATAAAGTCCTTTGTTTGCTTGTTTCTTGGGAAGGGGAAGAAAGGGAATGAAGCCTTTTTCAGGGCTTGTTTTCTTTTTTTTTGAGATGTTCTCAGGGTTTGCAGCGTGGTGTTGGATCAGGTGGTGCTGTTGGATGCTCAGCATGGGAATGTCAGGAAATCCTGGAAATCTGGCTCTGTCCTGGCTGGGTCACACACACAGTCCTGCTCCCGGGCTTAACCATCATGATGGAATCCTGGAATGGTTTGGGTTGGAAAGGACCTTAAAGCCCATCCAGTGCCACCCCCTGCCATGGGCAGGGACACCTCCCACTAGCCCAGGTTGCTCCAACCTGGCCTTGGACACTTCCAGGGATGGGGCAGCCACAGCTTCTCTGGGAAGCCTGTGCCAGGGCCTCCCCTCCCTCCCAGGGAAGGATTCCTTCCCACTATCCCATCTATCCCTGTCCTCTGGCAGTGGGAAGCCATTCCCCCTCATCCTGTCACTCCATGCCCTTGTAAAAAGGAATGAAATGCTCTTTCCCATCATGGGATAAACCCAGGGATGCTGAGGGGCTCTCACATCATGTTTTGGCCTTGGGATAGTCCTGAGTGTCTCATGGTTGAGTCCTTCCCACCCAAACTCCTCCCTCCAGGACCCACACTCGGATCCACCAACATTCCTCATGTTCAAGGACAATCTCCAGCAACAAAAAGCTCCTGCCTGTGGCATAAATCCCTTTAGTGGGAACGTGTCAGCCCTCAGCAGATGGGCCTGGGGGTTCTGCAGGCTTGGACTGAGCACTTTGCCAAAAGGGAACGAGCAGAATTCCATTTAAACGTGTCCTTGTGTCATTGCAGCAGGGCAGGGGCACAGCAGTGTCCCCATTCCAAGGGGCAGAGTGTAAATCCCTGCCACAAATCCCTCTCCTCCCCGGGATAACAGGAGAGGAGCTGTCAGCTGCTGGGAAAGAAATGGAGATTTGTGTCTGGAGATTCCTTAAATGGTGTGGGTTTAATTCAGGAAAGCACTCAGAGGTTACAGGAGGGACAGACAACTCCTGATTCCAAATTCCAGCCCAAAGGCTTTGGCTTGGATTGCCCTCCTCTGATTTTAAAGGCATCTCCAGCAGCAGATGCAGAGGAGCCCCTTGGATTGGAAGCAGGGAAAATCCTATGGAATACATGAGGGCACAGGTAGGACTGGGCACTGGGCACCCTCAGGGTGTGGGACATGGGATTTACAGCCATGGGAAGGCTCCCAGTCACCGAGGGGGTTTTATGGGGCCACCAGAACTCCATGGCCTTGCCCAAAGTCCCTTTTGGTGCCTCTTTAGGCACTGGAAGGGGCCCCTTCCCTTCCCTTCCCTTCCCTGGATAACAGGGAAGGGGAAATCCTTTCTCTGGGCTTCAGCTGCAATGAAATTCCTGCTTGGAAAATCCTCCCTGGCCATGCCTTTGCCCACTGCTCCGTGATTCATCCCAGGATTTGGAGCCAAGGGATTCTTTAAAATACAGCATACTGGGGCTGACTCTTTGCAAAGCCAGCCTGCAATGTTTGGAGATTATCCAGAAGAGATGAATCCCTTTAAAATGAATGCTGTGCATGTACAGAGGGCACGAAAATGCTCATAAATATATATACATACACACATAAAAACTACCCAGTGCATTGCCCTGAGCTCAGCTTTGCACTGGTCAGAGACTTGCTAAATAGCACTGAATGAAAAATGTAATTTTCTGGCTTCCAGAGGGCATTTGTTTGCACCTTGGGTTTTGGCTTTTGGGTGGCAAGAGCAAAACCAGTTGGGATTTTTAATCTCTACAGGCTGATCAAGCATTTGGCAAAAATCTGCCGTTAAACATTTATTACAAAGGAAGGGAAAGTCAGATTTTCCTCCTCAGTGTGGGTGGCATTTACCTGGGTGGGTTTAAGGGGCAGGTGTGTTCTGAGTGTGGGTTTTTCCCTGCTCCTGCTGACTCATTGTCCCTTTAAAAGCCATTCCCTACATTTCCTTTTTTAACTCTTTTCTATTCAGAATATAAAATCCTCAGGGAAAGGCTTGTTTTGCCTCACTCAATACCCAGCACTCCCAGTGATCACAGTGCATCAAACCCAAATGTGTGACAGGTGGAACAGCACTGAAGGTCCTGCTTTTTCATGGGATACCCAGGAACCAGCAGGAAATAATTCTATTTTAACCCAGGATTTGAGGAGGTCTGGATTTGCCCTTTCTTTGCTTTATACCCACAACAAACACCGGCGAAATATTTCAGAGCCCTCATTTGCATCAAATCAGAGGCTTCCCCTTCCCTCCCTGTCAGAATTCCAGGGAAGAAGGAAATCTCAGTGCCCTGGGAAGTTCAGCTGTGGCTGCTTTGAGCTCTTCCAGCCCCCGTGTGAGACAGTGACACTTAATTAATGTGTGGACTCATTATCTCCTCCCAGCCTGGCTGCAAAAACACTTCCCAGCCTCGGTGGTTCTGCTTCGGTTGCAGCAGCTTCCAAGCTCACATTCCTTCTCTAAATATTCCATAGCCTGATGTCATTTATTTACAGTTCATCCACGTGCCAAACTGATGGAATTTGATGGTGTGGCCTGGAAAAAAGAAGTGGAGAAAATAATCCTCCTGGTGTTACTTATCCGGCCCAACACTGAAACACGGATAATAATTTTATAGAGATGTGGCATTTGGATGTTAAATTAATAATTGCCTTTATAAAGGCAGTGAATGAAGTGAGCTGATTGACTGGATCAGCCTGACAAGTGAGGGATGATGGTCCCTGGATTTGGCAGGACAGCCCTGATTTCTCGTTCATGGCTCGAAGTGTCCCTGTAAATTGGTTTTAACATGATTTTGCACCTCCAGATCTGGCAATAGGGAATAAATCAGCTGTGGATTCATCAGCAACTGGGTTGTGTGAGCATTCTGGCACTGCTTTTGTGCCCCTCTGGTTGGGATACAGCTCCATTCCTGTGGAATGCAGAAGGAAATTGAGACGTGAGGGAGAAGGGGAAGCATTTAAGTGACTCACATACAAATATGAGAAAAAAAAACATGTAAGCAGCAAGAAATAGGCATTAAAAGCTGCCAGGAAGATGTGTCAGCAATGATACATTAGGATATTAATGATTTAATACAGAGCAAAGTTTGGAAACTGTTTGAAATCCAAGTTTTCCTTATCCTGTGACTCAAGGCTCTGGCTCCGTTATGGAAAGGGAATGTGAACCTGCAAATCCCCCACTCCCAGCCCCAAATTTCTGCCTGGGAATTCTGCCTAGGACATCAAACCACCTTCCCTGGCTTCCTGCTCTGGAAAAAACATCCCCCAGTGCAGGTGGGTCGTGGGAAGTGGTGTCCCAGGAGGGGAATTCCCTGGGAATTACCTGTTGGAGCCCCGATCCCCTGGCTGGGCTCATCCCCCCAGCTGGAGGTGCCCAGTTCAAACCTGCCCACGAGGCTCCTTCTAGAGCGTTTTCAGAGAAAAACAGATCCATGGGATATTTAATTTGCTCCCTAGAAGGTGTCCAAGACTGAGGGTTTGGGTCTCCTCTGGGAGATGTTGATCTGTGGGAGCTTCCAGGAGAGATGCTGGAATTCCAGACAGCAGAATTTAAGGAAGAGACCGGCAGGTGACATGAAGGCAGGATTTGGGAATTCCACAGGCACTGGCAGAGTCAGACACCGGGTGGGAATTTTAAAGCACCTCCCTCTCCTCTGCCATCCCTGACTCTCAGCCTTGCCTGGAGGAGAGTGGAGGATTAGTCACGTTTTTGTAAAACCACAGAACACACGGAAAAGAAAGAAGGATCCTGAGCTCTGCAGAGAGAATTCTTGCTCAGACTCTTCCTTGCTGCCTGTCCCAGCTCCTTCCAGCCCCTCTGAGTTCTCAGGGCAGTTTTAGGAAGGATTACAGAGATCCCTCCTCGTTACAGCAGCGCTGGGAGAAGAATTCCAGTCACCAATCCCTCCTGCTCCCGAGTCCCTTTATGCTCCAAAGCTGATTAGTGTTGAAATAATCCAGCTCTGATGGCAAGAAATGCTTTATTAATCCCACAACTGGGAGGATTTTCTCCCATCATTTGCTTTTCAGGGATCCCAGGTCTTTGTTCCTCCTCCTGCCCCTGGAGCTCTGGGAAAGGTTTGGTGCTGAACCACTTTGGGGGGGTGTTTTTGCTGCAAAACCGAGCCTAAAATGCAAATGCTGCTGTTGTGCTCCGGGTTTAAGGTCTTGTCAAAGCATAAACATGATCTGACAGAGTTTATTCTCTGGAAATAGGAGTGATTCCAGCCTTTCCCTGCCCACACCCCCAGCAACAAGCTCCGGGAAATGAGGGAGAACCCAAAAGAATTAAATCTGCACCCGTTAAAAATCTTTTGTCCCACACAAATTCTTTCATCCTACACGAGTTGCCTCCAAGATTTCCTTGAGATGCAGCAAAAGGAGGGTTTTCTCTGTTGTTGGTCGATGTGCTTAGTGAAAATATTTAGTTTAGGAGCTTCAAAACTTTGTCAACATCCTTGACTGTGCTTTGGAGAAATAAAACCACTCAGTGACACAATGTCCCGTTTCTATGTAAAGTGGAAGCAATTAGGGACAGCAGAGGAACTGCTGCTACAAACAGCACGGAGATAACGAATATTTGGGGTATTTGCTTCCCTAAAAACTCTTTGCTGTGTTTCAGCTGGTTTTATACAAACAAACAACTGGTTTGAGTGTGCTAGTTGCTGATTTTGGGGGCTCAGCGTGGCTCCAAAATCAGGCTCCTTTGATGTGCCTCAAAGCCAGGCAACAATAATCACCAGGGTTCGTTTTTTGGGCGTGTTTTTTTTTTATTTAAATACAAGTTTTTGATATTAAATACGTATCAAACCTCCCACTGACACCACAAAGAGCTCCGTGCACGGTTCTCCAGATAAGAGAAAAAACTCCCCTCTGCAGCAGGGCCAGTTCTGGTTCTGAAATGAGAAAAAAAAAATGTTAAAACATCTTTGAAACTTAAAAATAAAGGAGGATGGGGATGGGGGAACAAAACAACTTTGTGTTCGGCGGGACTGGAAGGTGCATTTGCAGAGGTGAGAGGGGGGTTCTACCCCAGGGTAGAACAGTGAGTTGTGAGGCTCAGCACCTCTGCTGGTGGAGCCCAGGGGGTCTGTGGGACACAAATGACATGTGGAACACCCCCTGAGGGGAATAACACCAGGGATAAAGCACAAAAACCCACGGTGGGGTTGTCAGCCCTCCCCACCAGCGGCCTGTGTGAGCCAACCCAGCCGTGCCAGCCTGCAGGAGGGCAGAACTCATCCCACAGCCGGGCTGTGGGGCTGGGAGTGCCAGGCTGGGCCGTTGGCATCTTCAGCTGCTGATGGAGCAGAGCAGGGAAGGACTCTGTGCCAGCTGAACTTCATCAGAATCCCATTGACTTCCTCCCGGCGCTCCGGGAGCTCGGAATGGCAGCAGGCACAGGGATGAGCTGTGCCAAGAGCAATTGTCTCCTGGAGTGGGATTCCAGAGGCTGGAAAGGCTGAGTTCCTTAAACCACCACTGCAGCCTGATGGCTCTGGGGTTAATTTGGGATTTCCAACCACAGGAGGCAAATCTCGACCCCTGGCCATGGCTGGGACCTCACTGGGCTGTCCTGGCTTGGCCTCAAATGTGGTTTGTCACTGCAGGGCTGTCCTGCCCTGGATATATCACAAAAAAAAAACCTCATTACCTCTTGAAAAAAGAGCCAAACAGCCCAAACTTCCATCACTTACAGTCTCACCAATTAATATGTGCTGGCACTAATCAATCTTTGGCAGAGCTGCCAGTTTATCTCAGTTTTTCTTGTTCCACACAGAACCAGTTGAGAAAGGTGGTGACAAAAACAGCCAATCTGAAATCACTGCTTCTTGCTGCAACTGGAATGTGAAATGGGAAATATGTGGTACAAACCCTTAGTTCTGTTTGCAGGAGAAAGAGGGAACTCATCTCACAGTAGGACTCTTTTATAAACTGGTAATAAATTGAGAGATACCTTTTAATAAATAGTATAAATTAAAAACCAACATATTCCTGCTTAGTCCTGGGGATCACAAACCATCCTGTAAAGAGGCAGAAAAGGTAAAAAGCTGGGATTTTATAAATGTGTACAGAGAGCTCTCCCTGATTAACTATTTATTAAAAGATCTCTTCATCTCTGATTAGCATATTATAAACTATTTATAGGCACCTTTGCAAACACTGGTGCAACCCATTAGAATGTGCAATTATTTATCATTTGTTATAAGAGTTGTCATTATTCTGCTTTTGCCCAATACTCCGGCATTGCACAGGTCCTGTTAATGATCCCAATTATCACTGGAAAAGCAATAGACCCCAAAAGTCCTGCAAAATTTATGTGGGGAGCATTTTTCTATTGAAGGGTGGTGCTTTTATTGAGATATTTATTTTCTATTTTAAAAAAGAAATAGAAGACTGGTTTGTTGGGATGTTCTTCAGCCCAGTAAAATTCTCTGTAACAGAGAGAATTTATTATGGAGAATTATGGAACCTGATGTGGAAAAGGATTAAAGCCCTAAATTAAGACTCAGATGAAGACAATATTAATCCTGGATATCTTACTTTCCCCCCCTCCAATATCTTGAGAGATACTCTTTCAAATTTTCTTTACCTGGAGATGTAAAGGAGGAGAGGGAGGAGCAAAGGCAGCAGCAACATCAGCAGGATGGGATTGATCCAGGTGGGATGAGGAAGGGGTGAGGTGGGTGATGATGATGATGATGTGGGGTGATGTGGAGGATGAAGAGAGATGATGTGAAGACAATCCAGGAGAAACCTTCCTGAGCTATTTAGAGAATCAAATCCAGATCAACTGAGCAGCTGGAGCTTCAGGGGTCTCAGAGCAGGGGATCAGCACAAGTCCTTGGGAGTGGGAACCGAGCAGTTCTCTGGAGTGCTGAGCTCTGTCCTGGTCTCTGTTAATGCCCAGGTCACTGTGGGCATTGGCCAAAGGTCCACCCTTGGCTTTGGAGCCCCAGTGACAGCGAGTGACAACCAACAGGGTGAGAGGAAACGGCCCCAAGTTGCACCAGAGGAGGTTTGAGTTGGATATTGGGGGAAATCTCTTCATGGAAAAGGTGGTTAAGAGTTGAACTGGCACAGCTGCCCAGGGCAGGGTTGCAGTTCCCATCCCTGGAGGGGTTTAAAAGCCCTGTTGATGTGGCATTTAGGGATTACTGGTGGCTCTGGGAATGGTCTGACTCGATCTTGGGGGGCTTTTCCAACCTTCCCGTGACTCCCCCTCTCCAGTGGGTGCGTGGTGACCCACATGTGACCTTCCCCAGGCACAGGGAGATCCCTCTGCAAACAGGGCAGTTCCTCGTGTTCTCAGTGTGATAAGAACTCCCCTCAGGTCTCATTTATCTCGAGTGGGAGGGTTTAGGCCGGGTTTAACAGGGTTTAGGCCGGGTTTAACACAGCCAGTGTGTCAGGGCTCTCCCAGGGCAGCCTCACTCCCAGTCCCCACCACAACCTGTCTAAAGACCCCTCTGTTGCTTGGAGCATTTGTAAAACTCTACCACAAGGGCTCCAAAGGTGTCCAGGTGATGGAGAGGGCTTTGGACAGAGCCTGAATTCCATGCCCAGGTGGCTGTAGCTCCGAGTGTCCCAGGGTGGGATCTATCCCTGAGCAGAGCAGCGTTCCCAGGCTGTTCCTGCCTCCCTCATTTCTGCTTTCAGGGGATGCTTTTTCTCTTCACGCCTTTTCTTTTTTTCTTCTCCTTCTTCATTTAATTATATGTATTTTAAGGAAAACAAAACACTGGAGTGAATCTAATTAGCAGGAGTTTATTGACTCGACCCTCATTCACAGCAGCCTCCATCCCCCCTCCCCTCCCTGACGAGCCGGACGTGGCTGGGAACTGTTTCTCCTCCTTCTGAGACTCTCCGACCCCGAGTTGATTTAATTGCTCTTGCAATAATTGAGCACTTGCCAAGAGCCAATTTAAAGGTGCTGCCATCTGATTTTTTTCCCCCCAATAGAAGGATTAACCCCATTAACAGTGAACTCTGTGCTGCGTGTTTTTAACCTGACCAAGGAACACACTCCTGGCTCACTCCTCGGGCTCAGCTCTGCTCCTGCACTAAACACAGATCATTAAGAGTCTCCTCAGCCTCCACCACTGCTTGGACCTTTTTTTTTTTCCCCTTAGGTGATCCAGAGCTGGGCAGGATTGGAATTGCTGGAAGCACTTGCCAAATCTTCCTGATTTCTCTTGGATATTATTCCATTGCTCCTGGCTTTGGGTTGGGGGCTGGGGGGACTGAGGGGCAGCACAAAGGGCATTTTTCACTCCTGGCCCTTCCAGTCATTGAAGCAAAACACAGCAGAAGGCCCAAGTGCTGCTGGGTGGAAAGCAAAAAATATCCCGTGTTGGTTTTGGCTTGGAATTTCCAGCGTTTGCTCGTGAATTTAAAAGAGAAAATCTCTTTGCCATATGTCCTGTTCCAGAAGAGCTGCATCCCTGGAGAACCTGCTTCCTTGGGCTGCTTTGGATGGAGAGGGACAGCCTGCAAATCTCTTTGCTTTCCCCTCTTCTGTTTTCCTTCTCACATTTGCCATTAAACCAGCACTGACATTTCGGTGCCATCTGGGGGTTTTTTTCATGTTGTTTTTTTTTTTCGAGGGGCTGGGGGATGAAAGATTGAGGGGTAGAAACAGGGTTGGTGTTGCCAGACCAGCTGAGAAAAGGGAACAGGGGGGAAATAACTGGCCAAGGGAGTCCTGCTTTCAAGGAGAGGTTTAAATTCTGGCAGAAAGGAGGGGAAATCTCCACTTCTCTAAAAGGTGGGTCCGTTCTGGAACAGGTAAAAACCCTCTCACTCTGCACAAAGGATCTGCTGACAGGCAGGTTAATGGTCTGTTCATCTCTCCAGAGAGCAGGAAATATTCAGACAAATGAGGTTGTCCATTTGAAGGACTGGAAGGGAGTTTGAAGTCCCTCTGCACCCACAGCTTTCATGGTTTAAGGTTGGTGGGTTTGAGTGAGGCTGCTGGGACAGAATTGGATTTGCTGGCTTGGAGACTTCCCCCTGCTCCTGCTGGATTCATCAGTCCCCCTCAGGCCTTGGACAAGCCTGGGAGAGGCCATTTCCAATCAGGAGGAGTTTTTAGCCTGAAAAATGGTGGAATGGATCTTTACAGAATCCCAGAAGAAGCAGAGGACGGGTAAGGCTGGAGCCACAGTGGGTCACCTGGTCCAACCCCCTTGAGAACATCATGCAATATTTTGAGGCATTTATAACCTAGTCTCAGAATTTCTAGCAATTTTTCACATATCCCAGACCCCCAAAAAATTGTTGGGTTTTTTTTCCTGACTTAAAGCAAATAGATCAAAACTCCTGCTGAGGAGTTTAAAACTGCAGCTGAGGAGGAGCTCGTGGCTCTGCCACTGATTCCAGAGTCAGGGTGTGGTGTAAGCAGAAATTTAGACTTTTTAATTTGCCCAGAAGGGTCTGTAAATGCCCAGAGGGGAAAAAAAAAACCAACCCTGGCTTGGAGCCTGGCCAGCTTGGCAGGGGCAGAGCTGAGGGGTGACCCCAGCTGAGCCCACAGAGCACTGCCACAGAGCTCACCCCCGGGTGACAGGAGGAGCAGAGGGACAAGAGCATGTATTGATCCTTCCCAGCGTGGAATTTATGGAAATCACATTCAATGTATGGAGATAGAAGTGACATTTTCTCCTGGGCTGCTCCTCTCCAAGTCTCCTGCTGCAGGAGCAGGTGATGGCTCTGCATAACAAGGACCTTCTTCTCTCTCTTCTCCCAACCCTACAGGATTTGTTGTGTTCTGGGCATTTTAGTTCCTAATTCCCAGGGCTGATACACCAAATCAGGATATTCCAGTGCATTTTATCACACTGCCTGAATAACATTCCATGTGGCTTTTGTTTAATTGCAGCTCCATCCCTAATTTTGCTGTGCTGGAGTTCCCTGACCAAACAGGGCTGTGGATGTTTTCCTGCTGTGTTTGCTTCCACTTCACCCCTTGCCTCTCTCTGTCCCTCCCCATCTCCTCTTGTGTGCCCACACAACCATTTCCAGGCAAACCTTTGGCAATCAATGGGGGTTTTTGTCTGTCACAGGCCAAAATAAAACTCTTTATTCAACTGTCTCACGACTAATTAAACCACACAACAACGAGGGGGTTTAATCCTTTCCTACATCAGTTTGGTTGGTTCTATTATAATAATAATATCATAATACAATATTAATATTATATTATAATAATATTATATTATAATATAATTATTATATAATATAATAATAAAATATAATAATATATTATAATAATATAATAATATTTTCCTAAGGAAATATTAGTGGGCTGAGGCTTAAGAAAAAGAGCTGCAGACCTCAGGGCATGGCACTAAGGAGCTCTTTAGGGTCTAAAGGAGATTTGGGCAGGAGCTGGATGTGCCACAGGCTTTTCTTCCCGGCCTTGGTGAAGTCACTCCCACTGCAAAGCCCTGCAGCAGTTTGGGAGTGTGTTCAAAAGTGATGTCAGTGCTCAAGAGTTCACTGGAGTCTCCCTGGAAGTCAGTGGGATTCATTACCCTGATCCTTCACAGGCTGAGACAGCTGAATTTCATCCAGGTTTCTGTCTGATCCCTGGATTTGGGGATCTCACTGTCCCAATTCCACAGGTTCATCCAGTCCTGTGCCTGCCCTTGGCCAGGCAAGACAAGCCAAATCTTCCCTGGAAAGCCAAACCCTCCCCTGCACTCCTGGTGCACGAAAACCAGAGAGTGAAATGAAGAGAGGTTGTTTCTCCTGTGAAAATTCAATCTCAAATACGTAACAAAGCACCAGAATTAGAGGAAAAGAAGGATGAGGGGGAAGTTCTGCAAGCTCAGCACTGTGGGATGGGGCTAAAGGGGGTGCCTGCCCCCACATCAGGCAGTTCTGGGTCTGCAGCCTTTTCAAAGTCCTTTCAGGCTTCACAGGCTTTATGAAAACCAGTTATTTTCCTCTTATCTGGGTCCCTTTTAATTCCTGTTTCCAGTCCCACACGCTGAGGGGAGTGTTTGTGCTGGGCTGGGCAGGAGCAGGGCAATCACTGCGAGGAGTAACAACAATAATGGGCACTTTCTAACCATGGGGAGCATTAAAGACATTTGACAAACACTGGACTTGGAACGAAAGGCTTTTAAAGCCCCAGCCAAGCTCTTTGCAATTAGAGCCCAGTAATGTACATTCATTTTGTGTGTAAGTTGAGCTCCCAAAAATCTCCTTTTTTGTCCATTAACAAAACCACAGTATCCCCACCAGCGAGTCCCTTAATCTTCCCAGTGCACAGCCCGTGATCTTATCCTTAGAAAAGCTCTGCAATGCCAGGCAGCTCCAAGAGAAACAACAGCAAAGTCCAGGGCAAAATGGACTCTGTCCCGGAATAAAGAGCATTGATCTGGGGAAGCCCCAATATTTGAGGGTTGAATGAAGTGTATGAGGTATTTAGATCCCAGAAAAGTGCAGACAGCAAGAATTCCTCCTGCCCCTGGATAAAAATGAAGGCAGAAAACAGAATCTGAGCTGGAAGGGGCCCACAGGGATCATCAGTCCAACTGCTGGCCCTGCACAGACACCCCAACAATCCCACCCTGTCCCTGAGCGTTGTCCAAACACTCCTGGAACTCTGTCAGCCCTGGGGCCATGCCCTGGGGAGCCTGGTCAGTGCCCAACCACCCTCTGGGGGAAGAACTTTTCCTGGTATCCAACCTAACCTTCAACCCACCTGGCAAGTGAAGAGCAGCAGCTTCACAGATATAAGGGGAAAAAAAAAAAAGAAAAAGGAAAGATGCTCTTCAGCTGTCCGTGAGGAATCGCATCAAACACCACGTTTGCTCAGCAGATCTCCCTGTCACAGCAAAGCTGTCAAAGCTGGTGATAACTCACAGGGAAAAGATGTTATTCCAAAGTGATTCCTTCATTTGGTTTTAGCCACGTGTCCCCCTCTGTCCTCTGCAAACAGCAGAGAGAGAAAATACAGGAGCTGGGGGCGGGGGGGGGGGGGGGGGGGGGGGGGGGGGGGGGGGGGGTTGGAATATCTGCAGGAGGAATCAGAAAATGAGAACATGTCCCTCAGAATGGAGGGGGCTGAGTTCGGGGGGGGGGAAATAACACTGAAAATTGGAAAATTGCTCTTTTGACGAACTTCAACCTCGCTCAGCCGCCGCCTGAGGAGGGAGTTTGCAGGAAATCCTGTCAGGTCCAAGCAGGGAGATGCACAATCAGATCAGGCCTTATCTGTTCACTCCCTTTGAGCTGGAACGGGGCTCCATCTGCTCAGACTCCCAGCTGACCTTCCCTAAAGAGAAGGGAAGATTTTGTTTCCAGATTTCTCCTCGTTTCATTTTACAGAATGACTTTACCAAACAGGCCAGGGAGGGTTGAGCCAAATGAGAATTCCAGGCTGTGCTGGTGCCTCCTGTTCCACAGGAGCGCTCCCAGGGAGGGGGAAGAAGGTTATCCCTGGTATCAGGATGCCCCTGAGGAGCTCAAATGAGCAGAGATGGAGGTCAGGGAAAAGCAGAGAATGCAGGTAAACTCCAGCTCAGAGCTGCACACGGGATGAGTGCTGTGCCCAGGATTGCTGCTAATGGGATGTAAAAATGGGAAAATCAGAGCCATCGGAAGTTCCTGAGAGCAGGAGGAAATCACAGCTGCCTCTGTTCTGTGTTTCTACTCAGGGACAGAATCACAGAGTGTCCTGAGTTGGGAGGGACCCACAAGGATCATCCATCCAACTCCTGGCCCTGCACAGACACCTCAACAATCCCACCCTGTCCCTGAGAGCATTGTCCAAACCCTCCCGGAGCTCTGGCAGCCTTGGGGCTGTGCCCACTGCCCTGGGGAGCCTGGTCAGTGCCAACCACCCTCTGGGGGAAGAACCTTTTCCTGAGATTCAACCTGACACAACTCCAGGCCATTCCCTGGGTCCTGTCCCTGCTCCCAGCAAGCAGAGATTGGAGCTGCCCCTCCGCTGAGCTCTCAGTCTGAACACGCCCAGTGCCCTCAGCCTCTCCTCATATGGCTCCTCCAGCTGCTTCACCATCTCTGGAGCCTTACAATAGCTTTATATCCTTCTCTGTGGCTGATATTCTCAGGAATACACTGTTCTCCAGGGCTGTTGGTTCATGGTTCCCATTTTGAACAAACTGTGTCACCCACTGAGGCACCAGTTTGGGACCATCACAGGAATTATTCTCCTGCAGCAAATCAAATCACCAGCTGCTCATCCCACATCCAGCTGAATCCACCCCTGATCCTCCTCTGAGGGCTCATCCAGCATCAGTTCCTTCATCCCAACTCCTCCATCCTCTTTCTCATCCTGGCCAGGGCTGGACCCAGCCCTGTTAAATGTTGCTGCCCCACTGCACAGATGGGGAGACCAAAGCACGTGGAATATGGCCGAGGGAGTCTCCATCCAGATCCCTGCAGAGTTTCCATCCATTTTCCCAATCTTTTTGTGAAATCCATGCTCACTCCAACCCAAAGTGTGCCCTTTCAAGTTCCCCAGCTCAAGAACTGGTCAGCATTTTTTTCCCCCCTTTTTTTAGGGAAATATTAGTTGTGGTTTCTTTCCCTTTAGGAGACCTGATTTATTGGAGCCCAGGCTGTTGGGAGGAGCTGAGTTGACAAATCTCTCAGTTCAAAACCACTTCCTTCAGGGGGAAGCACTGAAACTCTTGTAACAGGTCTGTATTTTTTAAACACAAAATGGTTTGGTTTAGGGTTCAAAATAAGTTGAAAACATGTAGGGCAAAGGAAAGAATCAATTTTAGCTTAAATAAAGAAGCGACAAAAGCATCTACATCAAAGTGAGCCGTGTTTTCACATCACTTACAGACAACTTTCTCATAGCCCCAAATTATTTATATAACATTTGTTTTCATTCTGGGGCCATGAAAAATCTCTGCTTTCAGGATCTGTCTTAATTGGGAGAGGATATTTTTGCAGGAGGTGCTATTTGGATATTTTTAGGCGGTGCTATTTGCTTTTAGTGACAAGTCACTAAAGCTGTTTCTTCCCCTCTTGAGCTTCTCAAGTTTGCAGGATTGGCCCTTCCCAAATTTCATGTTTGGAGCTTGGGAAGGGCTGAAAAGCCACTGTGGGGTTTTTTGTAGGGAAGAGAAGAGGAGCAGGCACCAGCCCCAAGGACAGGGAGGAACAAAGTCAAGCTGGGCCACGTGTGGAGAGCTCAGGGCCTGATATCCCACCATTCCAGGAGGATCCTGGGACGTGACCTGCCTACATCCAGGCAAGGGGTTTAGTTTAGGAACCAACTAAAAGAAGCTGTGAATATATTTTCCTCCTAAATATTACTTGAAACGTTCCTTTACCCCAATTCACTCAGGACAAGGAGATGACCTTCTCAAGGTTAATGGCTCAGTGATTGACTTGAAGAAAAGCATCTGCAAGGCCAAATTGCTTCTGGGGTTAATCATGTCTCTGGACAATATCAAATGTGTTTTGATGCATTTTCCACCATACCTGGAAGGACATTTGAGCTCAGCAGGTTACAGATGTTCCAGGCAATGACCAGGATTGCTTAAAGTACATTTCTCACACACGAGCGTTTCGTTCACTACAAAAAGCAGCTGAAAAGAAGTAAATTTTCCATGAAATTAAACGGGATCTGTTTCCTTTTCCCCGGGAAAAATCTTGGCAGCTGAGCAAAAACATGACACAATCCAATTTGTGGAATCAGTGGTGACAACTCACACGAGCCTGAGCTTTGCCTGCCCCGAAATCCTTGGCACGAGCCCTGCAGCTCCTCATTAGCATATGCAAATAGACCCTGTGCTTCTAATCACCGGGATTGCCTTGTGCCAGCCCCCTTGGGGGAAAATGTGGGATTGTTCCCAATGAAGAATGCAGATGCCTCAGGGTGGTCGGGAAGAGCCTGAGCTCGATCCCAAAGCACTTCTGACCAAACCCCACCGTGTTCATCACTGACCCACGTCCCCAAGTGCCACATCCACAGGTTTTTGAACACTCCCAGGGCTGGGGACACCAGCACTGCCCCTGGGCAGCTGGGCCAGGGTTTGACAATCCTTTCTGGGAAAGGATTTTCCCAGTATCCAACCTGAACCTCTCCTGGTACAACTTGAGGCTGTTTCCTCTTGTCCTGACCCACCCCCCCGGCTCCCCCCTCCTGTCAGGGGGTTGCAGAGCCAGAAGGTCCCCCCTGAGCCTCCTTTCCTCCAGGCTGAGCCCCCCCAGCTCCCTCAGCTGCTCCTGATGCTCCAGCCCCTTCCCAGCTCCGTTCCCTTCCCTGGACACGCTCCAGCACATTTTAAAATGTGTTTTACTCTCAGTGCATGAAAATAATATGAATAGGAGATTCTATCTTGGGTCCAACTGCCCAAGTTTCAACAGGTTTAAAAGTCATTACAAGGAGCCTAATTCTCCTTCTTTCTCGTGCACAAACACAGGATAACCACGTAAGCCGGGTTTCCTTGGGAAACCAACTGATAAAACAGCAGTGGGAGAGAAACAGGCTGGAAGATGTGAAGCCCTTCCAGTGGGGGGAACGTGAGAAAAGCCACCAGCACTGGCAAGGGCAGAGCAAGGAGCTGCAGCTTGGGAAGGGAGCAGCAAGGAAAGGTGTGAAACATCCTGGGAGGGGCAGCTGAGGGAGCTGGGGGGGCTCAGCCTGGAGAAAAGGAGGCTCAGGGGGGACCTTCTGGCTCAGCAGCTCCCTGACAGGAGGGGGGAGCTGGGGGGGGGTCGGACTCTGCTCCCAGGGAACAAGGGACAGGAGGAGAGAGAACAGCCTCCAGCTGTGCCAGGGGAGGGTCAGGTTGGACATCAGGAGGAATTTCATCATGGAAAGAGTGGTCAGGCCCTGGCAGGGGCTGCCCAGGGAGGTTTGGAGTCCCCATCCCTGGAGGTGTCCCAGGAAGGCCTGGCCATGGCACTCAGTGCTCTGGGCTGGGGGACAAGGTGGGGATGGGGCACAGGGGGGATCCATGGGCTGGGAGGGCTTTTCCAACCCAAGTGATTCTGGGAGTCTGGGATTTTGTGATTCTGGGGTTCTTCAAGCTCCCCATGTTTGTGCAGCTGCCACTGGTCCTGCGTACAGGAGACCTGGGAAATTCCCAAGGGACACAGCAAATCCAGCCCCGTGCCTTTGGGCTGGTGAGAAAACAAGTGCTGGGGAGGCAGCAGGATTGGCAGAGCCACTCCATCCCCCCTCCTGGAATTGTTTCATGCCTGGGGGAGAAAACCTCCATCTGCAACTGTGCTGCAGTCCCAGCTCTCACGTTGTTGGGATAAAGTGGATGAGACAGGGAGTGCCAGGGCAGGTTCCCCTGCAGGGAGGGAGCCCAGGACATGCCAGCCCTGGGGGGAACGTGCCCATTACTGGCCTTGCTGCCACGCTCTGAACATGCTGTAGAACACGTGCTGCTCTTCAGCTGGGTTCTGTTGAGCTGGGCAAGTCATGCTGAAGCTGGAAGTTCTGACATCCCACTCCCTGAATTTTCCCTGCCGTGTAATTAATCCCAAGGAGAGAAAAATGAAGATTCTTCTCCCTGCCTGCCAAGTGTGAGGTGAAGATGCCTCCAAGGGAATCCTTCAAACACCAGGCTCTGGCCTCTTTATTTTGCTTTCATGATTTATTTGGCTTTCTCAGTGCTAAACACCCCCCTCCCATCCTGTTAAATGCACGTGGATCTTCCTCGGAAAACCAGGAGAGAAATCCCTCTCTCCAAGATCAAAGCAAAGGACAGTTT
Source organism: Lepidothrix coronata (assembly GCF_001604755.1). Lineage (NCBI taxonomy): Eukaryota > Metazoa > Chordata > Aves > Passeriformes > Pipridae > Lepidothrix > Lepidothrix coronata. Next base: position 2,060,334 of record NW_016690281.1, read on the forward strand.
ATAAACAAGCTGAGGTTAAAAAAAAAAAAAAAGGCAAAATTGCTCCTCCAGTGTCTCATTTGTGATGTGGCTTCACTGTATGAGGGAGGGATTGACCTGCACTGGAGGCTGTGTGAGTGCTGGGATCTGGATTTCACAGGGAATTCCAGGCTGGAGCAACACAAGGAAGGTCATCCAGGGCCAGACCTGCCTGACTCTTGGGAATTGGTAAAGAAACACCTTTCCTACCTGCAGGGAGGCACAACTGCTCATGACAGAAGATGCTGGGAGTGGGTGCCAAGAAGGGATATGGATGTGACTCCCTCAAGGAGCTGAGCCAAGCCTGGAATGAGGGACAAGGAGACTCCAGCACTGAAACCCCAGAGCCTTAAATACACACAAGGAGGGTTAAAGATTAGACCCAGCAGGAAAAGGTGAATAAATCATGCCAAGAGAACTTGATGGCTTTTATGGGATAGGACTACAACCAAGTGAAGGAAAGGAAAATGAAAATGAAAAGGATCAGCTGTGCTTGGGATGAGCTGGGATCTGAGGGAAGGCTCCTGGTACCATCCCTCATAAATGTGGCATGTTCACATTTTCCAGCTAAACAACAGCTGATTTTGGGAAAAGGTGGTTTTGCTCCCATGACAAGCCCACCAGAGGCACAAGGAAAGGGAGATTCCATGAGGGAGAAATCCATCCCTCTCCTGATATCTCACCTCCCCCCAGCTCTTGGTGGTGGGCAGAACGTGTTGGAGTTCAGACACACCTGCTGCTCTCCCACTGCCTGAAATTAAAGGAATTTGGGGATTTTTAAAGGGATCACCTGCTCCCAGTCAATAGGATTCCACAGAAATGATGGTGAGCAGAGCCCTGAACTCCAGGGGCTGGAGTTCAAACCCACCTGCTGCTTTCCCACTGCCTGAAATTAAAGAAAATTAAGAAGAAAAGAAAGAAAAACGTAGATCAGCTGCTCCCAATCAACAGGACTCCATGGAAATCCATGGATTCCTGCTGGGTAATCCAGCCTGCTCTGGCTTTGCCACTGATGTTTTTACTGTAGTTTTTCCAGGTGGTTTATGTGATCCATTGGGATCCACCCCACTCCCAAAGAGCTTCCAGGAGCCAGAGGTGCTGTTTGTGCTCGGGGGTTGATACCTGGCTGGCAGCAGGGTTGGGGTTTCTGGCAGCAGGTCTGAGCTTTAACTGCAGGAAACGAGTTTATTTTTAGCCCAAGCACTCCCTGGAGGTTTGTGTAAATGGTTGGTTTTTTTTTTTACTGGGTGTCCTGTTTCTCGGGTAATGGAGTATGAAATTTTCACTCTGGTTTTTAATAGAGATCCTCGTTGGAGGGAATGTGAGTGAGTCCAGAGAAGTTCAAACCCAGGTAAATCCCTAAGGCTGGGCAGAATGTGTGAACCACAGTCCTGGAGACTGGAAAATTAAGATATCCAGGAGGTTTCCAAGCAGTAAATGAGTGTTGGGCTAAAGAGAAAAACCCTGGGTTTGATCCAGCTTTAATTTTACCCCGTGGGATTTGCCTTATTTTGATTTTTTTTCCCGATGGAACCTCGAGAAAGTGATGGAAAAGTCCAAATATTCTCGTGGAAATGTTGTGTTTTGCAGAGGCTCCATTTCCAGCTTGAAAATCAACCCAAAAATCACGATGACAGAAAAACACCAACCAGCCCTGAGCAACTCTCCTCTTGTCTCCAGAAATTTGGGACCATGATTGATTTAAGGATGAGTGGAAATGAACAGCCAGGGGTGGTTTGGCCTTTCCTTCTCTTTTGTGGGACCAGGTATCCCTGGTTTTAGTGGGATAAAGCTTTCCCTCTCCTCCTGTCCCTGATAAATTCAGCATTAGCACAGTGGCAGCACCTCCTCCAGGGATGGGATGGGAAGGTCCCCTGGGTGCCACCAGTGCTCCAGGACTTCCAAAGGTTTATAGGGAGGGGTCTTTTAGGGTGGAAAGTGGGGATAGAGGACTTTTGTGGAGGAGGGGATAGAGGGTTTTTGTGGAAAGGGGGGGGACAGAGGACTGGCAGCACCTTGGTAACAACCTGCAAAGGGTGGAGGAGGGTTAAAGCTCAAACCCCACCAACCCACCCCTCTGTCGGCTCAGGGGAGGGGAAAAGACAACCCCCTATCCCCAGATCTCATCCCCTGTCCCCAGATCTTGTCCCCTGTCCCCAGTCCTTGCCTGCCCTGTCTCAGGCCATCCCCAACCCTTGTCCCCAGCCTCTGTCCCTCTCCCTCAGCTCCTGTCCCCAACCTCTGGCTGCAGCCCCTGTTCCCTGTTCCTGTCCCCAACTCCCGTCCCCATCCCTTGTCCCCAGCCCACAGACCCTGTCCCTTCCCCCTGTCCCCTGTCCCTGTGCCCCAGACCCTGTCAGAGCCCCAGACCATGTCCCCCAGCCCCTGGCCCCAACTCCTGGCCCCATATCCTTCCCCCAGCCCCTGTTCCCAATCCTTCCCTGCAGTCCCCGTCCCCCCTACCCCATAGGTGGGAAAACATCCCCCCGCCCTTCTGCACCGCTGTTCCATCCTAAAAAAGGGGATAAAGCGTTCATTTAACTTGCCGGGGAGCAGCGAGGGGCCGGTGGCCCCCCGGGAGCCGCATCCCACGGCCGGTCCATGTGAGAGCAGCGCTCGCCCGGTGCAGGAGACACTCGCCCACGCACGGCTCGTTAGTTGTCTGGAGCAGGGAAAGGAGCAGGAGATGCCTGGAGAAGTCCCAGCCCTCCTTTCTGCCTCTCTCCCCGAGGAGGGAGAGGAGAACAGGGGGAGCCGGGGGGGATTAATGAGCGTGGCTGCGCCGCGGGGATGAATTTTTCATGCGGCCCGAATTTGTGGTTGTAACACGGGGATTTGGGCTCGGGGGGATTTGGGGTGTTTTTAGCTGGGAACGCTCAGAAGGGAAAGGCAGAAGTCGGTCGTGCTGCGGTTTGGGGGAAAGGCGGTGCAGGGGAGGGGTCTGGAGTGGGGTTTGGAGCGGGAGGGGGGATTTTTGACATCCCAGGGATCAGACTGTGCTGCTGGATTTGGGACCAGCTCCACATCGGGACACTGCTGCCCCGGGGCTGGCAGAGGGGAAAAGCCCCCACAGCCCTGCCTGGGTGGGCACAGGGAGTGCCCAGGGAGGTGGCAGGGCAGGAGGGTCCCTTGGAGGGTGTCTGTGCCCCTCTCCAGTGCGTGGATCCCACAGGACCCGCTCCATCCAGGGTGTTGTGGCTGCTCCCACCCCAAAATCCAACCCCACCCCAAAATCCAACCCCACCCCACAGTTCTGGGCTCAGGAAAGAGGCCCCGTTTGCTGCAGGGTCTGGAAGGTGTCAGTCTGCTCATGTGGGGCAGGGAGGGAAATCCCGGGCAGACCGGAGGAGGATGGAGGGAAAAATCCACCTTCCACCAATTCTTGGCACTGAATGGAACAGGCTGCCCAGAGAAGTTGTGGATTCCCCATCCTGGGAAGTGTTCAAGGCCAGGCTGGAGCAACCTGGGATAGTGGGAAGGGGTGGAATGAGATGAGCTTTAAGGTCCCTTCCAACCCAACCCATCTTGGAATTCTGGGATTATAACTCACGGTCAGGGCACAAAGACAACCTGTGTGTGTGGCAGTGGGAAGGGTTTGGCTGCCAGCACAGAAAGCTGGGCTGGAACTTCCAGGCCTTCCCAGGGATTCACTGGGAATTTGCAGATCAAACCATTCCCCTGCTTTGCAACCTCCCAGTCCCAAATCTCCTCCCCTACACCGAGTGAGTGCCCAGAGCTGAGAGGACAAGCTGGGTGGTTGGGGTTTTTTAATTTTATTTAATCCACATTATAGTCAAACCCCTGAGAAATCCTGTTAAAAGATCAGTGAGGATTTTCTGAGCCCAGGGAAATGTTCCATCTCAGTCAGGGAGTCCTTTGGATCAGCCAGGCTTCGGGAGGGACAGAACTGCTGCAAAAATCCCCCAACAAAAGGCAGATGGGCTCAGTTTCTTGGCCCAATTCTTTCTTTTCTTAGTAATTTTGAAACAAAACCAAAAAAAAATAGAGAGAGAGAGAGAAAAATACTTTCAATGCACTGAAGTGTCGTGTGCTCTGTGCAGTTGCTGCTTTTAGATTGTGTTGCTGAGGGGAAGCACCTGCCCTGGCAGGGGGACAGAAACCAGGAGGGCCAGGGATTCCAGCTCTGTGGAATCCCCAGGCTGGGAGTCTGGGTGAGGAAAAACAAGAGAGGAAAAAATGAAAGTAAAACACCTGCCAAGCCTAAAAGCCACCCGGCCCAGGTTGCCCAGAGAAGCTGTGGCTGCCCCTGGATCCCTGGGAGTTTGATTCCTCAGGAGCTGCTTCCTCTGGTTCTGCTTTTCCCAACCTGTGCTCAAGGGCTGGGACAGCACAGAGAGGCCCAGGGGAGGAGTTGAGGGCACAAAAAAAGGGCACAGGGTTGTTCCAGCTGTTGGGGACATCTCCATCCTTGCCCCTGGCTCCAGGAAGTGGGACCATCCCAAATTCCCAGGACAGCAGGTTTCCAGGTCGTTGCACAGCCCTTGCTGTCAGCTGGGATCCAAATGCTATTCCCACTTGTCCAGGGAACATCCCTTGCTTCCCACACATGAGGCTAAAATTAGGAGTGATTCCCTCTCCAAAGCAAGGACACAAGGAGAAGCACAGAGAGAATGGGAGCTCCCCTTATAAAATATTCACCAGCTCAACCTCAGCAAAGGCCTCCTGAGGAATTTTGGAGCTCAGTTTAATGATGCTCAGAGCTCTGCTGCTGCTCCTGCATCTCCTGCCCTCTTTGCTCATCCTTTATTCATGAGCCCTTTGCCTGACATGACGGGGATGGTTGTTTCCTGAGGGGATTTTTATCCCTTTCTTCTTCCACAAGGAGGGAAAATACCATTCCATGTGGCAGAAAGGAGTTTGGTTGAAAACACATCCATGGAATGCTTTGGGTTGGAAGGGACCTTAAAGCCCAGCCAGTCCCAGCTCTGGTGAACACCTCCCACTGTCCCAGGCTGCTCCAACCTGGCCTTGGACACTTCCAGAGATTCCCCCCCCCCCTCACAGCCAAGAATTCCTTCCCAATATCCCAATATCCTGCCCTCTGGCATTGGGAAGCCATTCCCCCTCAACCTATCCCTCCACCCCTTGTCCCCGATCCCTCTCCAGCTCTCCTGGAGCCCCTTTGGACTCTGGAAGGGGCTCCAAGGTCTCCCTGGAGCCTTGTCTTCTCCAGGTGAACCCCCCCAGCTCTCCCAGCCTGGCTCCAGCCCTTTTATTCATATGTGTCCATAAATATATTTATATCCACCCACATTCCTGAAACACAGGCAAGTCTGCCCGGTGTGTTACAATTCCCTGGATGTCTTTTCCCTGCTGTTTACCCCTTGCTCTCATGAACTGAAGGAATTTCTCTCCCCTAACACCAAAAATTAAGGACAGAGCACCAGTGTCACCAGGGAACACGTGGGGCCTGACAAGCACCCCGTGACACCTCCTTTGCCTCCCACTCCTCCTGATGTCACACTCAAGTGATTGTTTTATAAAACCTGACTTTTTGCTGGGAGGGCTTTAATGCATTTTTTAGCAGGCCAGTGTAAGAAAGTGATTGCAGATTTATTGCTGCTCTTAACACCACGGGGAAGATCCATCCTTCCACTTGGGACCACTTAAGGACATATTGTTTGACAGGATATGCTTGGGGAGCACAGATTAATTAACACTCAGAAAAGTGGGGTTTTTTTCACTTTTTGTCACGTGTTTTTGGGGGAAGCAATGGATGTGTGGGCTTAACTTTGGAGACAGAAACCTGGCTTGGCTCTCCCTGACATCCCAGAGCCTCTGTGCCAACCCCAGGGCAGTGCCCTCCTCCTGCCACAGCCCCTTGGCACTCGGTTACAAGGTTTGATCTGCAGTCAAGAGAAGCAAAAGCCTGCTCAGAATTCCTTCGTGGAGCGAGGAAGCTGCTGAATTAATATTGCCTGGCAAGCAGTTATGTATTTTTTATTACTGAGATAGTAAAATATTGAAATGACTTCTGACAGAGAGAGGGGAGCGAAGGAAAACACCCAGGAGAAATTATTTTATCTCCCAGGCTTTAATTGAATGGTGTAAAACACTTTTATGGCAAAGAAAGATAATTTATTTTCCTCTTACCATCATCTGTACTGGAAGAGAAGCCTCCTTGGAAAAGCTTTCCCACTCCTGGGTTTCCCTGCCATGATGTACCTGGGGGGGTTCTGCTGCACAGAGGGTTCTCCAGGATGGGTTTGTTTTTATTTCTCCACCTTTTTAAGGCATTGGAAAGAAAAAAAAAAAAGCAATCTTGTTTGTATATGTGATTGACTCTGCAGTGGTTTTGTGTCCCCCCAGGGAGCAGAGGCAGGTGGTGCCTGAGCCAGGTCTGTTCCAGAGGTTCTGTGGGATCCTGGTGGGATTGAGGGTGGCAGAAGCAGCTCCTGCTGTCCCCAGGAGGGAATGGTTTGGATTGGAAGGGACCTTAAAGCTCATCTCATCCCACCCCCTGCCATGGGCAGGGACACCTTCCACTAGCCCAGGTTGCTCCAAGCCCTGTCCAGCCTGGCCTTGGACACTTCCAGGGATCCAGGGGCAGCCACAGCTTATTTTTGGGGGGCTGGAACCAAGTGCTGCTGCCCTGGAGGGAAAGCCTGTGGTGCCCATGTGAGCAGGATTCCCTGGGCAGGATTCCCCCTGTTTCTTAGGAACTGCAGACATTCAGACTCACGAATTCCTTGTGTTAAATCCCGGCTCGGGGTTTCCATGGAAACCAGCTGGCTGTTCCTTCCAGCAGGAGGATTCCCAGCCTGACCTCACAGGAGTCTCCCTGGCATCTCTCCCCCTCTCTGGTCACGCTGGGTCTCTGTCACTCATCTCCCCTTGTGTCACTACTCACCTGGAATTCCCCCTTCTCCCCCCTGCAGTTCCCCCTCATCCCAAGGATGGAAAAGGATTCCCAACACAAAGGGGTCGGACAAGACCATCTAAGGCTGGTTTTTGCAGAAAAGCCCCATCACCGTGGCAGGAATGATTTATATCCCCGAGGAGCAGAGGGAGGGATTATTTATGAGGGTCTGGAGTGACAGGACAAGGGGGAATGGCTTCCCACTGCCAGAGGGCAGGGATAGATGGAATATTGGGAAGGAATTCTTGGCCCTGAGGGTGGAGAGGCCCTGGCACAGGTTGCCCAGAGAAGCTGTGGCTGCCCCACCCCTGGAAGTGTCCAAGGCCAGGTTGGATGGGGCTTGGAGCAACTTGGGCTAGTGGAAGGTGTCCCTGCCCATGGCAGGGGTGGGACTGGATGAGTTTTAAGGTCCTTTCCAACCCAACCCATTCCAGGATTCCATGATAACCACAACCAGAGTGGCAGAAACTCAGGTGCCCCGTCCAACCTGGCCTTGGACACTTCCAGGGATGGGGCAGCCACAGCTTCTCTGGGAAAACTCTACCAGGGCCAGGTGGTGGCTTCACGGGACACAGAAATCCGATTCTTATCCAGGTTTTCACCTGGATTTACTCCCATTCCCACAACAGAGCATCCCAACCCAACCCTGGGGGTGATCTCAGCCCAGATGTGAGTCAGCCCTGGCTCCATCACCCCCCTGCCTGCAGCCACACGGGCAAAATCATTCAGGGCTTGGCTGTCCTGCAGCTTTTCCCACTTTCCTGAAGGACAGAAAGGTGGGAAGATCCTCCCATTCCTCTCTTCCCAGGTGTTTTATCCCCTTTTTCCTGCACTCAGGTCTCAGCAGTGTCTCACAGGTTGTTGAAACACGAGAGATTTTCTTCCCTCTGTAAGAAACTGTCTTTTGATTTGTGAGACCAACCTGATTTGCTCCCAAATCCCTTCTGGCTCCGAAGGGATGCACAGGAGATGCTCTTGGATTAGGATCCAGAGCTCCCAGGGCTGGAGGCTGGGACCAAAAGGCATCCCCAGGCTGGCAGGGAGAGGATCAGGCACGAGCCAAACGGGAGAAGAAACCAGGCCTTGCCAGGCACGAGTTGCTCAACATCATATTCCAATATTCATGGAATTCTGGGCTCTCTTGGATGTAAAACTGGGCTCTGTTCTCTCTGTATGTGCAGGTCCCACAAATGCAGATTTTCTCATTCCATGGGAGAGCTCTCTCAGTCCCTTCCATTATTTCCTTCCTAATCAAAGCCTTTAAATCCATCCTAAAAAAGGATGGATTTTTTTTTTTTCTCCAGCACACAAAATCCCAGGCAAGGCACCAAAAAAACCACTGGATTTGGGAGTTCTCTGCCCTGGGTTTAGGGGATAGAGAATCCCCAGGACCTTCACCATCTCATAGAACTTGACATCTTTACATCATTTGCAAAGTCTGGTGGTGCCTTTCCCTTGGCAGAACAATGAGAATTATCCACCTGAAGAGCTGAGTTTCTGAAAATTACAGTTTCTAAAAGTGGGACTAGGGAGGAAAATGAGTTTGGCAGGAAAAAACCCGTTACCTCATTGTGCTCTACCCATCAATCCTGCCAGTGCTGTCTTCAGGGACGCCTTTAAGAGACAAAAAAGGGCCCTATTTCCCTCCCCAGGTGACCTCAGGAAAAGCAGAAAAGCTTCTCTGCTGGAAAACATCTCGAGCTTGAAGCCAAACAGGCACCACCCACCCCAAAAACCCACTCACCTGAGAAGGAACCTGACGTTTTCCCCCTGCCCCAGCCCAGGGTTTGTGTCATTTTGCTGTGAAATGAGGCAGCCCCTCCCTCTGCACGTGGGGATGGGAACCACGGGTTTCACTGGAATTATTTACCCCGGGAAAACACATTACCCCCTCGGGCACTTGGCTCCTGGCAGGGACAATTCCTCATTTTCTGGCAAAAAAAACAAGCCCTGCAGGGGGTGTTTGTGGTGCCACATCACTCATGCAGCCCAAATCCATCTTTGCTGTGATTTTTAGGAGCAGTCCTGCCCTTGTTTTATCAGTGCCTGTCACCAGCATAAAGAAATGCCTTAATAAATAGTGATAAATAAACCCTGGGTTTCCCACCCCGGGTGCATTTGCTGAGCTGTTCATCATCTGGGCTGGCTGGGGTTGCATGGCAACCTGTGTTTACAGCTTTGCTGCCTCAAAGAGCCTCTGGACTTTAAAGGTTTGGTGTATTTATTTGACAGTCTCTGGCTTTGGATCCTCTTCCATCTTTCTGTGTGGCTGATGTCGATAGTGAGTATGAAAACAATTTAATTTTCATTTCCACGAGGCTGGGAATTGACTTTTTTTTAAAATTATTATTATTATTACTGCAGAAAAAAATTGAAGAGGACCCAGCACGTTTGGTACTTCCCAAGAGTGTTTTAGATCACCTCCATCACCAATGTCCTGTTTGAAAATTCACAGCTGGTTTGAGTGGGGCTTTTTTTTTCCCCCCTATTTTTCTGTGCAGGTTTGGGCTCTGAGTGACATCTCAGCAGAACTCCAAAAGGGGAAAAAAAAACAAACCCAAGGAGTGGTGGCAGCTGTGGATCTGGGCTCACACACTTGGCCTTTTCTGGTACTTCAGTGAATATTTTCCCTCCTGCTGCCCCTGATGTGTCAGTCAGAGGATGCTGTGGTTAATTAATGGCCCGTGGAGGGGTGGTGGGGAGGACACCGAGTTTTGCTAATTAAAAGAAGTTGAGATTTTCAAATCAGGGATATTTTTAATCGAGGGAAAGTTGCCTTTATGCTCCCCAAAGCCAGGGGGAAGCAGCCACAGGATTTCTGCCCTGGAAGGTTCAATTTGTGTGGATTCCCCACATCCCAGTGCTGGGGGGTTGTTCTGCCAATATTTGTCTGGATTTGCCCCTCAGTGCTTTGCTTTCACTTCCCATCTAAAGAAGGGAAGACTGAGTTGGAAACATCTCCCTCTGCCCAAAGTCTTCACCAAATCCATGTTCAGTGTCCCAGTTCCTGCAGAGCCTGAGCCCCTTTCCCTGCCCTGGGGGCTCAGGAGGGATTTTGGCCCCATCAGCAGCACCGAAGACCCCAAATATCTCAACCCTTCCCTCCTCTGCACCCCTGAGGATGAGCAGGAGCAGCAGCCCCCACACACCAGCCAAACAGGGAAACCTGGCTTGGAAATCCAGTGCCCAAAAACCTGGAGAAGCCTCCACTCCTCATTCCATGCCCAGCAACTTCCCAGCCCTTTGGAGGAGCCCCTGGGCACCCCCTGGGTACCCCCTGGGCACCCCTTTGGCTCCCTGGACCTTCATTTTTTTGTTGGAGCCCTGGGGGTGGGTTGATCCATGGGGATATTTAGGAGTGGAGCCCATTCCCAGGTTGCTGAGCAGAGTTATAATAACACCTTGCAGGTTATTTTCTAGGATTTCCTTTCCAGAGGGTTTCTTGAAATCCCTTTTTCCTTCAGAGTGGTCGGTGGGACATCACCTGCCAAGGAGGAATCTGTGGCAAGGCACTAAAAAATAAAGCAAAAAAATAAAGCAAAAAGGAAAAAAAAAGGAAGAGCATGGAGGTCAGGAATCCCCCAAACATCAAAGAATTCACCAAACATCAGTATTTTCTTCACTCAGATACAACATTGGTTGCTGTTTTTGAAAGAAAAAAATGATTTTTAATGCTGGTACATCGTAACAAGGGGTTTTGCACCTCCACCTTGACGGTTCTTCCTCATTAACACACATCAAAGCTCCCCAGCAATGAGCAGGTTGCCATAGGAACCTCCTGCCACCACCGGGGTGGTAATTGCAGGACACCCTGAGTGGCTCAGGGATTCCCTCCCCATTAGCAAACCTCGAGGAGAAGGCAGCAGCAGGTAAAATTAAGGGATTAAAGCTGAACTTCGTTTGAAAGTGGCAGTTAAATTAAAAAAAAAAAAAAATAATTAAAAAAACCCCAAACCCAAACCACAAGTTTTTTAGCTGCTGCAAATCACGAGGGGTTTTAATTGTGTGAAAACAAGAGGTGTTTTTATGGAAGGCAGTGGAATGAGTAGAAACAGTAATTGAACAAATATATTCCAGTAGGGACAGAATTGAGACTTGAAAACTCAAACAGTAGTTTTCTAATCTGCTTTTCTTGTGATGACTTAAAGGAGGGAATTATTAATGACACCTTCCAGCAGACAGGCTTGGGCAGGTTCTCATCCCTCCAAATATTCATATAGGGAAGAAATTCTCTATTATTGAGAAGGAATCCTTCCCTGGCAGGGTGGGGAGGCCCTGGTAGAGTTTTCCCAGAGAAGCTGTGGCTGCTCCTGGATCCCTGGAAGTGTCCCAGGCCAGGTTGGACGGGGCTTGGAGCAACCTGGGATGAGAAATAAAAATACATTTTTATATATATATAGGCATACTGAGAAGTTGTAAGATATCCAAGTTCTAAGACCTGAACTTGGGTATCAGGGTCTCTTTCAGCAGGATAAGGGAAATGAGAAAATTCTTTAAAATTAAACCTTTTAGGGCCATTTTGCACACGAGGTTTCTTTTCTCTTTGGGCTAAGAACAAGGGAAGGTCCATCACTTCTGACAGGGGATGGCTTGCAGCCAACTGGGATAAAGGGAAAGCCCCTTTTCAGAGAAAAGAGGTAAAACTGAATACATTAAAACTTATCTGAAAAGGGGGGGGATTTTGTGAAGCTATAAAATGTATGGAATTTAAACCCAAGGCGTCTTTTTCCCCGGAAAGACCCAACACGTGGAATAAATTCTTCCTCGTCTCTTTGCTCCCTAAATTTATGCCATCTTCCTAAATTTAAAGAGAGGGATTTTCCCCCACAATGGGCTAGTGGAAGGTGTCCCTGGAGTGGGATTTATAAACAGAGCTGGGGGAGAGCTCCAGGTTTCCCAAGTGCCTCCTCCAAGGCTCCTCAGCTGAGCTCCTGATGCCAATCCCGGGCACCCTCCTGGAGCTGTGCCCGGCTGCTGGGAGCAGATCCATCCATCCCAGCCCTGATCTCCCTGCTGTGGCACCACCACCATCCATCTCCCCCTGCAAAGGTGTCATCTGGACACCCCGAGCCTGACGAGCTCCTTAATGAATTGCTGGGGAAGGTGGAGGCAGATCGGCCCTTCCCCAAACAGGAACGGCCAAGGGCAGCGTAAACAAACAAGAATAATCTGTTTACAACCTCCCTGCAGAGCTGGTGCTTTGGCTCTTGTGCTGCTGCCACCCCCAGCTCAGCCTGTGCAGCCTTGGGCAGGTGAGTCAGGTCTGCTCTGGGAGGCATCAGCCCAAAGCAGGGCCCTGCTGGCTCAGTGTTTGCCTGGAATGGCCTTTCCAAAGCCAAACACTTCACTTGTTGGGGCCCAGATATCATCCATTCCAGACATCATCCATTCCAGAAATCATCCATTCCAGATATCATCCATTCCAGAAATCAATTATCCATTCCAGACATCATCCATTCCCAGAGAATCCCAGCACGATGAGACCTGTGAACAACTGGAATTATAGTGAGGAGAAGAAGGTGTTTTGGGGTTCCCCTGGGCAGGTGAGCAGCTGACCCCTGGCAGTGCAGTCAGTGTGTTCCTCAGCTCTCGGAAAAGCCCTAAATTCCTGGGCCTGAGCTGGGTTTAGTGCAGTGCCAGAGCTGAAACCTCAGCACAGCCTTAATTCATTTATTCCCAGAGTTTAGTCAAGCCAAACATCTGCCTCTAACAGGAGGAATTAAGGACTCTGCCAGTGGGCTCAGCTTTAATTTTAGGTGCTTCCTCACACAGTGGTGATTAACAGCCCCCTTTGCCTGCTCAGCCACGTGTCTGTTTGTCAGGAATCACAATTATGGGATCACATCCCAGCCCTGCTCTCTGCCCCTCACCTGCCCCGAGCACAGAGTGGAGCTTTGGGGTGGATCCTTCCCTGAGGAGCTTCCTGAGCTTCCCAAAACCACCCAGGGCTGGTTCTTTTCCACTTCAGTGCCTGTAATAACAGGATAACAGGATCCTCAGGGAGGCCAGGCAGGGTTCAGCCACGGGAATGTGAAAGCATCACTACCTTTAATATTTAATTGTGCCTGGAATCACAGAGGATGGAGTTTCCTGAAATTTTAATTGGGAAACCCATTGACCCATTTCCTTCTGCGGCCCTGGGTGGCAGCACAGGATCCAGGAGGTGCTGCTTCATGCCAGGCCTGGGGCTCTGGGGCTGAGAAAAACCCCAAATCTCCCAAAATATCACCCCACATCCTCCAAATATTGCAAGAACTGGGTGCACTCGATGGATCTCCTCAGTCACAGAAAGACTGAGGGCTGGAGATGTTGTGCTGTCAGTGAGGGAACTCCTCCTGTCCTTGCTCAAATCTCCCAGGAACAGTTTTCCCTGATGGCTCCAGTGCTCCCAGTCAGCTGGAGAATTCCCAGGAAGTGATTCCACCCAGCAACTGGAAAGGAAAGGAAAAATGGGAGAAATCAGAAAGGTGTTTTCCCCTAAATCAAAACCAAGCAGCAAAAACTTTCCAGAAAGGGTCAGTCCAGGTGAAATTGTTGCCTGAGGAGACACAAAGTTCATCTGAGTCACTTTTATTCCACCAAAACATGTGGTGACAGCTGAGGATCTGCCCTGGACCACTGAATATTTTAAGGAGCCAGCAGGTCCTGGTTCTCTGGGAGGATGGAAGAATCAGAAATCCCTTTGGGAAGGGGGAAGGCAGGAGGAAATCCTGCCAGCTGAGATTCCCTCGTTGCTGTGCAGACTCAGGATGCTCCAACGTTTTGGATAATCACAGGAATTTGGAGCTGGGTGGGAAGCTGGTGCCAAATGTGCTGTGCAGGGCTGGGGAATGAGGGCAGGGCTTTCTCCTGGAGCAGGGAGTCCTGGAACAGCACAAATCCGTGAGGAGACTGAGAAAATGGTGTTGCTCCACATCCCTTCAATGCTGCATTTTCATGGAATACACAGTGTGGTTTAACAGTGAGGAAAATCCTCCTGGAAAGGGAGAAGGGCTTTGAAATCCTCTTCTATATGAGCATGGATTCGGGGTCAGAAATCAAATAACAGCCCTGTCAATCAGGAGCTGTGTCAGAGACACAAACCTGGTGGCAAATCCAAGTGGATCCAAGAGGGATCTGAGTGAGTGACAGATTGTGGGGAAGGTTTCCAGAAAGGGGCTTCAAAACTTGGCCAGACACCACCTCCAAGAGCACTGAGAGATGAACTCACCGTTTAAGGTTTCAGGTTTCATTTTGAAGGGAAACAGGGAGCTCTGTTACCCAGCTGGAGTGAAAATGCTTGGAAAAGGTGGCATTAACTTTTCATGGGATCCCAGGACGGTTTGGGTTGGAAGAGACTTTAAAAATCACCCAGTCCCACCCCCTGCCATGGGCAGGGACACCTTCCACCGGCCCAGGTTGCTCCAAGCCCCGTCCAACCTGGCCTGGGACACTTCCAGGGATGGGGCAGCCACAGCTTCTCTGGGAAAACTCCACCAGGGCCTCCCCACCCTCACAGGGAAGAATTTTTTTGCCAGTATTTAATCTAAATCACCCCCATTTAAAGCAGTTTAAAGCCATTTGAAGTCACCTGATGCCATCAGGACACACGGACACCGACGCAGGGGGAGGGAGGGAAGGAGGTCCCAGGGATCCACTGCCAGGTGACACAAATAATCCAAAATACCAGCACTCAGAGAAACCCAAAACTGTCTGGGAGTATAAATATGGGTTTTAATGTGCACACAAAACCCACTGATACCACGGCTTTTCCCAGGGGAGGAGCAGTCGTAGAAAAATGGGAGAAATGCGTCCAGTGAAAACTTCAAATTGGGATTTCCTGCCCAAAAAGCAGCTAAAATCCTGACTGTGGGAGGCAGCTGGGAAAACATCCGTAATTCAGGAAGGCAGATGGTGCCTTGAAGTGCACGGAGGTACAACCAGGGGAGAGGAGAGCATGGAATCCATGTGGGAATGGATCCAGGCTCCGGCCCCGGAGCACACGGAGCCAAACAGCAGCACCTGCTTAATCAGGGCTGTGTTAAGCAGCTTTTCCGGGAAGCAGGAATGTGTGTTGCCCTCTGGATGACAGCATCACCCCCAGCAGTGTATTCCCCTCCCTGCTCTCATCCCACCTCCAGCACTTCTCCCTCAGCCCTCTGGAAATTCCCATTTAATGGGGGTTCATGAGGTGGAATCTTTATGCTGCTTTAATGCTAATTAATTATTCAGGGGGTAGTTGAGAGAAAACCTGGAAAAAAACCAGCTGGCATTTCCATATTATGCAATCAGCCCCACTATTCCTTGCAAATAGATGTGTCTCCTTAGATTTAAAGTGACAGCTCATCCCTCTGTGTTAAACACCAACTGAGATTATTAAAAAACATCTATTGAGGCTTTTTAGCACCTTCCTCCAGGAATATATTCCTCAGTTCCAGCTTGTTGGAGCTTAAAAGAGCAGATATATTTTTAATAATCAATTGCCATTTAAAAATACCATAACATTCCAATTAGGCAGAAATTAAACTCCAATGTCCCAAATAAATTAACCTTGCGGTTAAAACGGGGGTTGAATCAAACGTGGATGCCTTGGGAATATTGTTCCTACAATTCTCCTTTGAATCAAGGTGTGTCACACTACAAGAAAGGGGGGTTGAAATGCTCATTTTTTTCCACTCAGGTTGTGCATTTGCTCCTCCACGAAGTGTTTTCGCTGCAAAATGAAGCTGCCACACAGCAAGAAATCAGGTTTATGGAGTAAATACCTGATGAAAGTGTTGGCATTACAGTGGGTTGGTCAGTCTGGGATGGGGGGCTCAGATCTCCACCCACAGCACTAATCCAGAGCCCTGGCAGTGACCTCAGGGACCAGGGACAGAAAATGGGCTTTCCTGTCCCTTCCCAAACCATTCCACGATTTCATGGCATTTGGGGATTATGTTTTTTGAAGGAGATGATTTCCAGTAACAATCCATGTCTGGCTGAACATTCTCCCCCAAAACTGGCTCTGGGGTCCGCACCCTTTTCCCAGTGGAGAAGGAATTCCTTGCCAGCTCTGTTGGGAGTTCAATCCCTCCAAAGCACCTCAAGCTCTTGGTGCTTGAGCCCTTTTGGGTCTGAGCAAGAAACGAAGGCAGCAGGGAGCTCTCATGTTCTAAATGCACTTTATTTGGCAGCCAGGCAGCTCCAAAGCACAAAAAATCCCGGGAGAGAGGGCGATGCCCTGCTTGTAAAACACTTCCACGGGCACGGCATCCCCTCGCCCCACGTGCCCCCTGCCAGCCCTGGCAGGTGAAACCTGTTTTAAACGAGGGGTTTTTTTTGCATTTTCTCTTTTTCTCTCTCTCCCAGTTGCTGGCTCAGTTGCTAAGCAACATCCCCGGGTTTCCTTCCTCCTACAAATGGGAAACAACGAGGACGAAAATCCCGCCGTGTTCCCCGAGATGATGGAAAGTCCTCCGATTTAGCGCTCTCTTAATTGCAGCCTCCCCTGCCGAGGAGGGAGCAGGGCTTGTAGTTCCCATCATGGGATGAGAAAGCAGCGACAGGAGAACAGGGAGAGCACTGGGAAGGGACATGGGAACAGCACAAACCCCCCTGGCAGGAGCAGGAATTGTGGACACCCACGCG
The DNA here is from genome assembly GCF_001604755.1 of Lepidothrix coronata. Taxonomy (NCBI): domain Eukaryota; kingdom Metazoa; phylum Chordata; class Aves; order Passeriformes; family Pipridae; genus Lepidothrix; species Lepidothrix coronata. The sequence goes on from NW_016690281.1 coordinate 2,076,841, forward strand.
AGAGCCGGAGCGTCGCCGTCGGTGTGGAACAGCCTGGCAGGATCAGGGGGGATTGGACAGGCTTTTATTCCCTCTCTGCCACGCTGTAGGACTCCTGGGAGAATTTTTGGGATGGTTGGAAGCTGCATTGATGCACTTGGGCGTGGAAGGAGGGGGGGCTGTGCTGCCCTCACTGCCCCGTTCCTTGGGACGCGTCAGGATTTGCAAAATCCCCCCGTGTCTCATGTTGTCTCCTGCAGCCTCCCCAGCGTTCCCACAGAGCTGGCCTGCTTTGGATTTATTTGTTTTCAACTAAAAATCATAGCCATGAGCAAAAAACCTCAGATCTGTGTTCTCACACGGTGTTTATAGTGATAAACACAGCGGGGTTGCAGAAGCTCAGGACGATCCTCCCACACCTTTGGCTGTTGGATGCATTTCCAGAGGGGCTCTGACTTTTAAAGAGCCTCCAATTCCACCACAGCCACATCCAAGGGCTTTGGAAGTGCTGCAGATTTGCAGATTCTGGTGTCTTTAAGCAAAGGAGAGACTTCTCCCCCACCACAGCCCCAGGTCAGACCTCTCTGGGCAGACAAGAGACCTTCCAGCACCCAAAACAGGGCACTGGGAGCCTTTGGGGCTTTAAATCTCACTGTGCAAAGTTAGAAGAGGAAAACCCTGCTGTAGAAACTTCAAACATATATAGAAATACTCTGGGAATCTTCCTGGCTAAGTAGCAGGACTCCAGGCCAATTAGGCTGGGATGAAGGAAAGGCTCATCCATCTTTCACTTCTCGCTTTGCAGTTGAGTTTTTGCCCTTTTTTCCCCCCTAAATCAGCAGCTCTGGGGAGCAGAAACAGCTTGAGGAGCTTTCTGGGAGCTGAGGGGGATGTGTGGGGCAGGTCACACATCCCATGGCCCAGCCATGCCAGGGCAGTACCTGATGGGATCTTACAAGAGGGACTTGGGATAAGGGATGGAGGAGAGTCAGGACGAGGGGGAATGGCTTTGAGCAGAAAGAGGGAATATTTAGATGGGATATTGGGAAGAAATTCTTCCCTAGGAGGGTGGGGAGGCCCTGGTAGAGTTTTCCCAGAGAAGCTGTGGCTGCCCCATCCCTGGAAGTGTCCAAGGCCTGGTTGGAGCAACCTGGGCTGGTGGAAGGTGTCCCTGCCCATGGCAGGGGGTGGGATGGGCTGAGCTTTTAGTCCCTCTCAACCCAAACCATTCCATGATTCTATGATTTTATGGATGCAGTTGGCACCCCCCCTGAGTGGGATTGCTGTCCCAGACTGCCCACATGGAAGTGGGGAAGATTCTCCCACTTCTTCTCCTTCCAAATAATCCTGCTCAGGGAAGTCTGAAGGCACGTGCTGGGTCCCTCCAGCCTGAGGGAGGCACCTGAGCCAACCCCACTTCCAAAATGAGCTCAGGTGTTATTAAACTTTATGTTTGCCCAAACTGGGCCATTTAACACCCAAATGAGTTACCTTAAGTATTATTATTAGGATTATAATGTATTATAATCCATTATCACTCACATGGAGCCAGGCAGCCCGTGCTGAGTCCGAGCAGGTAACACTCCTCTTCCCACAGTTTTCACATGGATTAATTATTTGGGGTTTATAACACACTTGTAGGGCCAAGGTAATAAATGGAAAACAACTCCAGATTGTCTAAAAGTCGTGGGTATCATCAGGTAATGAATAGTGATAAATTCTCTTAATGACTTTAATTAATTTCCCTCGGTGGCATTTTCACTCCCGTTCCGTGTACACTCACTCTGCCTCCCCATCACTCGGGATTTTTGCCAGGAGTTTCATTATTTCCAGGTTCCTTTCCAGCCTGGCTGTCTCAGGAGTGGTGAGGGATCAAACTCAGGAGGCTGAGCTGCCCTCAGGAAGCTGTCACAGCTCATCCCTTCATGCCATCCCTGGGCTGCAGACCCAGAGCCAAGGCTGGCAGGTCCCCCCAGCCCAGGAATGCAAACAGGGCGACTTTAACCACGTTTGGGCTCTTGTGAAACACGAGAACTTCAGGGAAATGAACCTTTTCATAACATTAAAGCACGATAGAAAAAATAAAGTGGCTTTTTTTTCCCCCTAAGCAAATGTTTTCTGCCTGTCTTGCAGCTGAGATATTGCAGCTTTATGGGAGTGCACGTGGCCAGAGAGCCCTGTGGAACGGGAACAGATGGGCAATGTATGCAAATGGCTCCAGTGAAATGGGATCCTGGTGACCCAGGAATCCCAGCCCGGGCTGGCAGAGCTCTCCCACTGCCACGCTGCTGATGGATGTGGGCAGAAAAAGGCTCCTCGGGAGGTTGGCACGGGATTATTTGGTCCCCCAACATCAGTGTGCTGCTCCAGGGGTGGTGAGGAGCCCTTGGGATGGAAACCAAAGGGAAATCTGGGTGTTCCTGGGTCTGGCAGAGACTCTGTCGCCCTTCTAGCACACGGGCTTGGGAAGAGAACACCCTGGGAGTGCTTCCAGAGGCATCAGGATTTAACACTTCGGGATATTTGGATGAAGAAAAGCCCCACCTCGACAAGCTGAGGGTCCCCATCACCTTTTGCAGTGCTCAGGGTGCTTCTCCCAGTGCCCAGCTGGGACACCTTGTCCTTGTCCTGCAGCCACTTCCCACCCATCCCACCCCAGCCTTTCCACCAGAGGCTTGAAGGAAACAATTCCAGGTCGGACACTCGTTGCCAAGTAGTTTGTACCCCCCAGCAATGACACGGAAACTTCCACCCACCCCCCTGAGCTCAGCAAATCGCCCCCTGATTAGGGAGGGAATTCCAGCGGGTGCAGCGCTGGCAAAGAGCTGAAAACCTGAAAAATAAACATCCAGGCTCTTTTATCAGGAGGTGAATCTCCGTGTGAATCACTCAGACAGCACCAATTTGCATCAGCCAGGATCTGCCCTCCCCCGATGTCCCACCGAGCTGGACAAAGGGGGGATCTCTCCACCCAGAGGAAACAATCCGTGTTCAGAAAGCTGCCCATTGATCCAGCCATAAACCAGAACAAATTATTAAACTGCAGATGGATTGGGACTTTATTATTCCTTATCTGCCTGCTGATAACGGTGGGTAAATTTGTTTGAGCCGAAATGTTATAAAAATGTACTTTAAAGGGCTAATAAAACACGAGTGAACATTATGAACAGCTTGAAACCTCGGGAACTGGCTAAAAGGCAGAGGAAAGAGCTCCAGCTTTCCCTCTAAAACCTGCTAGAATTAAAGAGGCCCTTCAGCTTGTCTGCAAGGCAACTGTGAGTGTGGAAACTGCGAGAGGAGAAGGTCCTGGAACACGTGGTTTAATCCTGGAATGGTTTGGGTTGGAAGAGACATAAAAGCCCACTCAGTGCCACCCCCTGCCATGGGCAGGAACACCTTCCACTATTCCCAGGTTGATCCAAGCCCCGTCCAACTTGGCCTTGGACATTTCCAGGGATGGGGCAGCCACAGCTCCTCTGGGATCCTGTCCCAGACTGTCCCATCACTGAGTCAAGGGGGAGCTGTGCACGCCCCATCACCAGAAATCCTGGAGAAACCCAATTCTCCAGTGCTGCCTCCAGCACTGCCAGCCTCCTGCTGGAAGAGCGTGGCACGGATGCGGGGGAAAAGCAGGAGGGAAAAAGCAGATAAACGCAAGAATCACTAAGTGTCCCTGTAATGTGGGAGTGGAAGGAGCCCCGTGGGCCCCTCAGGGCAGCTCATCCTGCTGTGCCAGACCATCCCCTCCGCATCCCATATTAACCCCCATTATCAGGCTGTGGGCTGTTTGTTTTTTCCACTGAATGGCTGGGCTAGAAATTCCCTTCTGGGGAGAATGAAAACATCCTTTTAGCCTCTGGGTAGTTTATACTTATTTGTTCTCATGCCAAAATTGGCCATTAGCTTAAATAGCTCTCCTGTCTCTGCACTGTTTACCTCTGATGTATTCAGAGTGAACAATCATCTCGCTGCCTCTGCTGTCTCCGAACACGGCTTTTTTCGTGTCTGATGCCACAACAAACGCTTAATGTTCCTCTGTTTTCTTTCTCCCCCTTAATTGCTCGGCGGGTTTGAAGCGCACACCCTCCTCCCTCAGCCCTCGGGATGAACATCCCTCATTATCCTCCCTCTTGTGGCACAGCCCGCTGGAAAATTTGGCAGGTGAACAGCACGACCTTGCAGGTGTTTGGAGGACATCGGGCAGCCCCAATTCTGCTCCCGAAGTCACCAAAATCTTGGAGCAGCAGGGAGCTCACTGAGCAGAGAAGGGATAGTCCCACGTGCTGGACACTGGGGAGGAACCTCAAGTGTTGTGTCCAGTTCTGAGCCCTTCCATTCAGGAAGGACATCCAGGGGCTCCAGCGTGTCCAGGGAAGGGAACAGAGCTGGGAAAGGGGCTGGAAAATCCTATGAGGAGCAGCTGGGAGGGCTCAGCCTGGAGAAAAGAAGGCCCGGGGGGGAACTATTTTGTTGTCTCCAACTAAAAATTTAAAAGGAGTCTTTGAAAGGTGCCCAAAGCAGAGCCACTGGGAGCACTGGGAGTGCTGGGAAAGCAGCACAGTGCAAACATTGAGGGCAACACTTTGCTCTCCCAGCCTGATTTTGGGTCCAAAGCAGCAGATCCACAGGCTGGGGCCAGGAGCAAAGTGTGGGAGGACATTCAGCTGCCTCAGGAACCCTCAGGCAACAGTAAAACCTCTCCTACCTTGTGGGATTTGGGCCCCTCTCTGAGACTCAAGCCAAGCCCCAAACTCACTGATGACTCCAGTCATGTCTCTGACTTTCATCAGATGGACAAACTCAGCCTCATTTTTGACACGTGCCCAAAAAGCCCTTGAGAGTTCCCAGTTCTTCCCATCTCCTTTTGTCACTAAGAAGATCCAGGTAACCCTGAGATCCTTCCAGTGCTGCCTTCCAGGACATCCCTCATGGTTTTCACGTGGTGTGGAGGCTTTCAAATGGACTGGAATATCCTGGAATTCGCATCCCACTCTGGAAAATTCAGGATTCAGAGCAGCTGAGGGGATTTGACCTGAACTGAGACTCAGGGGAAAAAAGGCTCATTTGCTGTTGTAACAATAACTATAAAAATACCAGGGTCATTAATCTTGGGACTCCCACAAAAGAGTTGACACCTGGCAAGATGGAGTACCTGAAGAGATTCCCACTGAAACCTCTCCAGGCCAGGAATTCCATGCCCCCTGTGTGAGGAGAGCACTGCAGCTCTGTGGGGGTGTGGGAGGACTGCATTTAAATAATAAATAATCCTTCAGAGGCACATCCTCCACAGCCTCTTGTTGCATCCCAGGGACTCCTGTGGCCCACACGGAGCAGGGAAAACTCTGGGGAGGAAACACTGAGTGAGTTTGAAACCACTTTAGGTGACTTTAACACTGACAGGAGGCACTTGGTGGGGCTGAACTGGGCCTTTTGTGCTCACAGTCTCTGCTGCTGGTGGGCTCCTGGCTCCAGCCTAATCCAGGTGTTGGATCCCTGGAATTCTTGGATGGGCTTGGAGCAACCTGGTCTAGTGGAAGGTGCAGGAGGTGGAACTAAATGAGCTTTAAAGTCCCTTCCAAGCCAAACATTTCTGGGATTTCATGATTCTCTGACAGGATTTTTTCCCTCTGCCTGAGACCTGCCCAACCCCTGTGCACTGCCCTGACTTTTCTTTCCAGTAGCCACCTCAATCCCAAGGATTCAGACCCTCTCTGCCCTTGGGCAGCTCTCCCTTCCTCAGTTTCCCCCACAGGAACACGGGAATGATGCTTCCATCCCCTCCAGAGCCCTCGGGGACAGGGAGTACAAAAGCCTAAGCTTAAGTGCACTCGTGGTGCCAATGGATTATTTATGACCCCCCCAGGAAGTTTTTCCTCAGCCTGGTCCATCTCATGGCTAAAAAGCCATTCTTGAGACTCCACATGATTCCCTTCCTTCCCCAGTTCCACCTCGTTCCTCAGAGTAACATCCCTCCCCTGCTCTGCTTTCCCAAGGGGAAACAAGTGGGTTGCAATTTTAAGAAATGGCATTTTTGTGGCTTGTCTTTAGACCCACTGAACTCTTCCTGCACACAGCTGCTGAACACCTCCAGTGGCTTTGGAAAATGAGAGTGAAACCCATTCTGAGAAAGCCACTCTGGCCACAAAAGTAATTAACTGGAGGGATTAGAAAAGAACACAATGCACGAGAATTCATTGGATTCTTTCTTCTTTTTGTTTGAACACAAAAGTGATCAACCTCTAATGTCCCCCAGTGTTATTATTATTATTATTATTATTATTATTATTATTATTATTACACATCTTCCTCTGCCTCTGCTGAAACAAGCCAAGGCCTTTGGATGGATTGTGCTGCTGCTTTTTTAATAAAAGAAATATTAGGAGTACACATTAATGTATTAATTAAATAAACCCTCCATGGCTTCCCTTCCTGGTGTCTGTTTTTAATGCACTTTGCATTCCCCTCCCTGTGGCTGAGTTTCCAGTGATCCCCTCGAGTTTCCAGTGATCCCCTCGTGGGGTCGAGATCAGTGAACTGAGCACGGGGGGTTTATTTTCCTCTGTGAAAAGGGGAACAAACCCAAACCTGGCCATGGTGGGAGCACAACTGGCCACGTGGGGACACTGCAGGGGATTTTCTGTGGCTGCCCCAGTCCTGGAAGTATCCAAGGCCAAGTTGGAGCAACCTGGGCTAGTGGAAGCTGGAAGGTGTCCCTGCCCATGGCAGGGGGTGGAACTGGATGAGCTTTAAAGTCCCTTCCAACCCAAACCATTCCATGAGATCCAGGCTTTGGAAAAGGCTGCAATCCAGATGTTTGTTGTGTCTGGCCCGAGAGCAGCACAACATTTCACTAATGGTTTTCCTCTCCTTCCCTGCAAACAGCTGGGCAGCAGCAGCCCGGGATGATCTGAACCGGCTGGAAATCCAGTCCTTGCAGTGAAAGCAAATGGGCTTGGAAAAACACAGAGGCACGTGCAGGACATTCCTGCTCCCTCCAAACAAGGCAGAGAGGGAAGGGAGACAGGGAGGAGAAGCGGGGAAGGGATGGGAAGGAAGGATTTGTGCTCCTCTGGAGCAGCTAATGGAATTGAAATGGAAACAGAGAGGGAGGTTGAAAAGTCAGCTGCTAAATGCTCTGTTAAATATTTAAGTTTCACAATCAAGCACATTTTTTGTTTGTGAAAATAGAAAGCGAGGAAGGGAAATGCCCAGGAGGACTTGGGGGCTGAGTCATTAGCAGGGGAACAACATTTCCACCGCCCCTCTCCAAAGAATTCCCCGTGAATTGCGGACAGTGGAGGCATTTCAATGGCTCGTCTGGAGCTGAGGAGGGGCTGGATGGACTGATCTGCCCCTCTCAGCTCCAGCCAGGCCCCATTTCATCCCCCAGCAGCAGCTCAGACCCACAACACCAAGCTCAGGTCCTGTGGAGTGATGGGGTTTCATGTGGATGAGAAAAAGCTGCTCGTCCTCCCTTGGATTTGCAAGGATTTCTTTGGGGATGCACGTTCAGGATGATCCTGTCAAACCCTGCAGCTCATTCCAGTTCATTTATTTAACAGCTGAATCTAACGAATTTATCAAAACTTCTTAAAGGGCTGAACTAAAAAGGTGTTCAAGGCCAGGTTGGCCCTGGGACAGTGGAAGGTGTCCCTGCCCCAGACACAGAGGAAATCAGGGATATTCTGATCACCTGAAATGGATTTTCACCCCCGGGGGGTTTCTCAAAAGCTCCCAAGGCCTGAATTTTGCAGCACTGGGAGCTGATGGAGGAAACACCTTCGAAGAGGGATTTCTCCTCTTTGTTCATCTCAGCTGAGAACAAAGCTACAAATCCCCACAAAAATGAGCAACAAACGAGGCTGAAACATCTTGTTTCAGTTTTTTCAATTAAAACGAAATGCCGGGGGCTGACCTGACATTTGTTTTCCTTTTTTTATTTTCTTCCCATTTCCCACTGGAGATTTCAGTGGAGTTGAGATCTGGGATTATTTCCCTTTTTTGTTGTTGTTGGTTTTTTTTTTTTCACGCAGCCTGACTGTTAATTTGAAATGCTTATTCTGAGATGCCATACAAGCCTCTTGATTTTTTAGTATTCTGAAGTTTCCACAAGCATCAAGCCTCTGGAAGCAGATGCTGAGCCCTGAAGAATTCCCATTAAGCAGATCTCCAGCACCACCAATCCTTCCCCCACCAGGCTGATAAAAACACTTGTGCCTTCCCTGAACCCCAACCAAAGCAATCCCACACTGAGAGAGGCAAACACTGAAATGAAATTGCTCATAAACAGTGAATTCCTCAGCCCAGACTCCATTCAAATCATCATTTAAATACAAATCAAACCCAGCACCTGCCAAAAAAGAAATGTTTCAACAGCCCTGAGATGTATGGACAATAATGCCTTTTCCACCCACTCTGATGAGGCTGAAAAGGAGATAAAACCCTCAGAAAACATTCCCAATTTCTCTTCCGTGCTGACATTAACAAAGATGTGAATCAAAGGAGGGAGAAAGAGTGGGAAAAGTGATTTGTGCTGTGGAGGTTTTAACACTTGGGGCTGGATCAGATAAAGGGCTGGAGCAGGGGAGGGACTTTCATGTCTCAGTCCCAAGTGTTGCTCGAACCCTGAGAGCTGAATGACTTGGTTTGACAGCAAAGTTCCACCTGGACAGGAGGGAGAACTTTCTTCTTTTTCAATGACCCAGCACTGGACAGAGCCCAGAGAGGGTGTGGAGTCTCCCTCCCTGGAGATATTCCCCTCTGGGAATGCTCTGGGATGGCCCTGCTGGAGCAGGGAGGTGGGACGAGTGACCCACTGTGCTCCCTTCCCACTGACCCTTTCTGGGATTCTGGGATTCTGGAATTCTGGGATTCCTGCCTCCATCCCTCTCAACCTGCCCCTTCTGCAGCTCGGGGTGAGCTGCTACAGCCAGAGGGGTTTGAATCCCAAGCTCCCACTGAACCGGCTCCAGGGATTTGTAGCTGCTTTGGAAAATTCTGCTCCGTGCCTTGTTATTAATAAAACTCTTCTTCCAGCAGGTTTGCACCAGTGGGAATTTGGGAGGAGCTCAGGTGCCCCTGGGCACCCCTGGGATCGCTGCCATTCCCCCAGGGAACGGGACAGATCCCACCCCACTGCCCGAGCCGGGCACAACCTGCGTGTCCCTCCTTCCCTCCGGCTCCCAAGGGAAGTGATTTACTGGGAATTCAGGGAACAAAGCAGCATCCTGGTGTCCAGGAGGGGGACCTGGGCTGCTCAGGCAGCTCCTTCATCCCTCCCAGGCTGGAAAAGGCTCCCTTTCCCTGTGACTGCCCCTCGGGGTGATGCTGCTGAGCATTATCCCTGGTTTTGGTGCCTGATGCAGAAAATGGGCTGCACACAACAACTGCCTGCCTTTAATAACATTTCCCAAGCCACACTGGTGACATTATTCCTCCTGGTGACATTATTCCTCCTGAGTGACAGTTCAGTGGCACGGAGGAAACTCCAGGATAAAAACCAGGGAGTTTTGCAGGGATCTGCTGGAGCATGAAGGAATTTTTTTTCCGGACTCTTGAACACGTCTCCCGTGGGCAATATTTTATTTTCCACATGGAAGGCACTTTTCCCTTCGGAGATGAGCAGGATAGCAATGTAACAAGATCCAGGAGGGAATCAAAAGAGGAGGAATTCCAGCCCTTGGATGGGCAACAGTGTCACAGGGATGGGTGTGGAACCACTTGAGGGCAGAGAAGGGATTTTTTGGGGGGTGTTTGGCACCAAACAGGGATATTCTGATAACAAGTCCTGTGAGGAGCAGCTGGGGGGGCTCAGCCTGGAGAAAAGGAGGCTCAGGGGGGACCTTCTGGCTCTGCAACCCCCTGACAGGAGGGGGGAGCCGGGGGGGGTCGGGCTCTGCTGCCAGGGAACAGGGACAGGAGGAGAGGGAACGGCCTCAGGCTGTGCCAGGGGAGGGTCAGGTTGGACATCAGGAGGAATTTCATCGTGGAAAGGGTGGTCAGGCCTTTGAAGGGGCTGCTCACTGCTGGGGGAACCCACATGTGGCTCAGCTCTCAGCTCTGGTGTCTCAGCCAGCCTGAGAAACTGAGGATTTTCCCCAAATCCCAGTAAATCCCCCCTGTCAGGCGGCTGTTCCCGACCCCTGCTGGGATGGAGCATCAATCCATGGGTTGGGCTCGGCCATAAAACTCTCCTGTGCTCACATTTACCTCAGAAGAACTGAGTATTCCCTGTATCCCAGTGGGATGGGGATGGGCTGGGGGAAGGTGGTCCCACCAGGAATGGCAGGAGCTCATTTTTTGCCCTGTGTGAACACCCCCCGTGCCTGTCCAGGGCATGTTCCCCTCTCAGGGCCGCTGAGAACCCAGTGCCTTTACAAACACACCCTCTTACCTCCCTCTGAACGTGTTTTCCTGACTCACAAATGCGAGAATCTTCAATTTTTCAGCTTTTATGACCAGTTTTCTTCCCTGTGTGGCAGCGAACTGGGAGCTAGATGTAACCAGGCTCCCAGGCTGGAGTGGATTTTCCTGTTCAATATTTGAAAAATGGGGTTTTTTTCAGGTGGCTGATGGCTCTTTGAGCAGAGCAAATATTGGATGGGGGCTCTGGGTGCTGCAAAAACACACTCTGTGCTCTGGTTGGGAGGAACAACTTTATTCCAAGGGTGCAAGCTCCTCGTGTCCTGGAGGGGTGTCTTGGTCAGAAACATCGATGGCAGGAATAGGGAATTTTTCCTTTACAGCTTCAGAGCCAGTTTTGCTGCACTGGAGTTAATGCTGCACTAAATGAGGTTTAAAAGCAGAGAAAATGCTAAATGGGGTCTAAGCCTTTCCTGGCATCTAGAAATATTTTTAGGCAGCTGAGTGTATTTGTAGCAAATTGCTTCCCTGAAGACTTTCCCCTGGACCAGGAGTACATGTGCACTTCAAAGGGTTCAAATATCAGCTAAACAGGAGAGAAAAAGAACTGTGTGATGGAGAATACTGGGACATTTAAACTGAACTGTCTGCTCCAGATCCCGATCCCGGGTGGATTCTGCCAGCCATTGATCCCAAGGGATATTTCCTGAAGTGACAACAGCTGGAGATCCAGGGGTGAAGATCCAGGACATCTGTTGCTGCAGCTGGAGGGGGTTCCTGCTTTTGGGACTGGCTCTGACAGGATGGACAAGAAGGTTTTCCTGTGCAGATCCTTCTGCTGTGTCAGCAGGTTGCTTTTTAGGGAGAAGCCAACCTTGTGGGAATGTGTGGAGGGGGAATGTGCCTCTTCACACTCACTGAGGTGAATGTTCTCCATGAATTACTTGGAAAAGGCTTTTTGAAGCAGCTCCCCTTAAGCCACAGAGAACTTGCTCACAGAAATGTTTGTTTGCAGTGAAGGAGCTGGTAGCTTGGGTGTTATTTTTCCTTGCGATTCCTGGGAATGTTTCTCAGCTTGTAGGAATCAGTGCTGCTTCTGTGGGAACCACGGGCAGCTTTTTAATCGAGGAGATGGGAAGTGCAGAGAACCTGGAGGGGGAAAAAATGACAGTCCTGGGCCAGTGTGGAGCAGGATGGACACATCCAGCTTGGTTCAGCCTGCTCTCCAGGATGGCTGGATGGGACATTCCTCAGCTCCTGGGCTGGCTCTGCTCCCGGGAACCTCCTTCCTCAGGGAGTGGCTGTGCTTGGGAGCACCAGTTCAGTCCCTGATTCCTTTCCCAGCTGACCACTGAGCCAAGGAAGGACACAAGGATTATTATCCAAGAACAATGACTCTGTTACCAAGTCCCAGAGTCACCTGCTCTGGCAAAGCCTGGCTTTGCAGAGCTCTGGCCTGGCCAGGAGCTGGTTTAACCACTGGCCTTAGCAGCAACTGATGTTAAACTGGTTCATAGGGGTTTGATTCTTTCCATTTTTGAGTCTCTCAGGCTACAAAGGGATCTGGAATGATTTGATAGCTGAGGCTTTTCCTGTCTCAAGAACAAAGGGGAAGCAGATATCTCTTTCAACAGCCTGGAGAGGCCTCTAGCCAAGACCCAGAGATTAAGAGGAGCTACCTGGCAGGCAAGTTGGCTTTTTAAGTGAAAAACAGGCTTTTAAGCTCCTTAGACAAAAGAGAGCTGAGCTGAACACACAGCACAGTGAGCAGAGCAGAGGTGTTTAAAATGCCTTGCTGGCTGCAGGGGAATGGATTGGGGAGAATTAGCAAAACCCCTTTGTTTTGCTTTCTGGACTCTTTTAGAATGACAAGGGAACGTTCTGTTGTACAGGCACAGTCTAATTGCTCTGGAGCAGCTCTGGCTGGCTCAGCTCTTTGGGCTGCAGAGAGGGATTCACCTCTCTGAGTGACCTCAAAGGCTCCTCTGGCTCCACCTTTATCAGCACATAAATATTTTAGGCAGCAGTGAGCTCAAAGAGCAGGCACCTCATGGCTGCAGGGGTGGGTGGATGCTCAGGAGGGCCCCAGGAACTTTTCCATGAGCCTTGTTTGCTTCCCTCTGGCTCTGCTGCCAAGTCACTGGGATGCTCTGGGGACCTCAGTGTCCCTCACCCAAGGTCAGAGGCTCCCAGGGGAAAGCTCTGGAGTGACAAGTGCAGGCTGGCCAGCACTAGTGCAGCAAAATACTTGATTTCTGTGAGGTCTGAACTTCTGGTCAGCCCTGACTTTATTTCTGCGTGGGCTGGAAGCTCCTTTTTTGAGATCTGTGCTGTTCAGGGAGTTCCCTGCTCTGCAGCACTGGGAGTGTGCAGCCCCTCAGGGCTGTCCTGCTTGCTTGGCAGCCACAGCTTTTCTGGGCAACCTGTGCCAGGGCCTCCCCACCCTCACAGGGAAGAATTCCTTCCCAATATCCCATCTAACCCTGCCCTCTGGCAGATTTTTTTTTTGGGGGGACCACGATCTGGGCTCTGCAGGTACCTCCTGCTGCTCTCAGTGCTCTCCTACAACAGCTGAACTTTGAGATGCTTCACCTTGGAGTTCAACCCCTGTGTTTAATCTCTACTGAGACGGTCAGAGGCCAAGCCCCAGCTGGCTCCCAGGTCCCAGCACATCCTTTGGGGAGCTCAGGGTGTCTGAGGTACCTGAGAGCATCAAGGTGTGACCCCTCACGGGATCAGTGCTGGACAAACACTCCCCAGCCCGGGGAGGGCACGAGCTCAGCCTGGTGCAGGAGCAAAGCCTCGCCCTCTGCTGATTTTTGGGAGGAATTTCTCTCGTTGCCTTCACAGAGAGCCCCAAATTCACCCCAAGGACCTTCTTGTCCATGAGATGCTCCAGCCAGAGGGGAGATCAGAGCATTGCTCATGGTCAGCCCCTGAGCCAGGAGTGGCTGAGGGGGAACTTCAGCCAGATTGATGTCTCTGTTTGTGCTGAGTGGTCCTTTCCACCCTCCTGCTGAAGCAAAACCACCAGGATTCAATGGCAGGAGCTGCTTTCTTGTAACCTTTGGTAGGAAAACTTGCCTGTCTAGAAAAATTATCTCAGGGATGAAATACTCACCGGTGAGTTTAAACCCTCTTGAAATGAAATCAAATAAAATGGGCTTTAAATATGAGTTAGGGGACGTGCAGACAAGTACATGTCTCCTGTCTGGGGAAAAAAAAAAAAATCCTCAGCTCAGATGTGTAGCTGAGCTCATTTCATGCTGAAAAATGTTTCCTCCACCCCCACACGGCATGGCTAGAAATTTCTTGGATAATAATCCTAAAAAAAAAAAAAAAAAAAGGAACTTTTGGGGTTTTTTTCTCCGTCATCCTTGCTGTTCAGAGCAGATTCCTGGTTCAGAGAATCATTGGGGTTGGAAAAGAGCTCCCAGGCCATGGAGTCCACCCTGTGCCCCATCCCCACCTTGTCCCCCAGAGCACTCAGTGCCATGTCCAGGCCTTCCTTGGACACCTCCAGGGGTGGGGACTCCAAACCTCCCTGGGCAGCCCCTGCCAAGGCCTGACCACCCTTTCCAGGGAGAAATTCCTCCTGATGTCCAACCTGACCCTCCCCTGGTGGAGCTTGAGGCCGTTCCCTCTCATTCTGGTTGCCCAGTGAGGGGTGCAGGATTTGTCTAGATTTTGGGGCAAGGTGGTCTTTTTGTCTCTTCTATCACTCACCCAGCTTTTTTTGTTGAGCAAGTCACCGAATCTCAGTTTTTAAACCTCTTTAAAGAACATCCCCTCCCTCACAGTCAGCGCTGCCAAACATTTCCAGGGGCAGGGTTTTCCCCCATCTGAGCTGGTGCTTTAGTTTGCATCAGAAAACCAGCCCCATTTACACTGAAATGCAACTTTTTAAAGGCTGAGAGTTCACCTTGGATGTTATAAAGTCTCTCAGAATTATTCTGAGAGCTGTCAGAGCTGTTACTGAATTGAGATTTTGGATGGGAAGTCGGAGGGGGGCTTTGCTCCAGCTGGGGCTAAAGGGGGATTTCCTCTGGGGTGGAAACTCTGCTGTTCAAGCAGTGCTGGGGATGAAGTTTTTGGAAGCTCAGCACAGCAGGTCCCACCTTTGCCAGTGTCACAGGGTGTGAGACACAGAGCTGGGCAGGAAATCCGAGTGCTGTGCCCCAGTTTCTGTGGCACTTGGCCCATTTCAGAGAGGGAAATGTCACTGCTGACCTCACTAAGATTTGCTTGAAGAGGCTCCGAGGTGAAAACCTGCCCCTATCAAAATCCAGAGGTGGCTCCATGTTTCCAGTGCCAATTAAAGGCTTCCAGGCTGGAAGTGGCACTAATGAAGGCTGAGCCTCCAGGTTTCTGCAGGTCTGGTTTTAATGAGCCCCTGGAAACACAGAACACCTGTGTCTGTGCTGGGACTGGGGTGGGAGCAGCTTTTATTATCCTGGGTTTTCCACCCTGAGCCAGGAAAATCCTGGGAGCAGATGTTGCCTTGCAGCTTTTCCAGCTGAAGGCAAACCCCAAACTGCAAAAGGTAGAGAAAAATAGGTGGGATGGATCAGACAATTAAACACAGGGATGGATTCCCTAATCCTTCTGGGCAAGCAGGGAAGAAACAGTCCCTCATTAATCTTTTTATAGTATAAATATGCCTTTTCCTGGAAGCTCTGGTTGGGCCCAAATTGTTTCATTTCATACCTTTGCTGTGAGGCTTTGTTTTAAAAACCAGTTGGCCCTTTGGAACATGAGTGTGGGAAGCAGGACACCACGTCCAGCCTTTGCCAAGCTCAGCAGAGGACTTAGATATCCCTGGACATCTCTGGGCTTGGAACACTGGGACAAGAAGAACTTTGAGGTCCAGGAGGGTTTTTAAATGTGACTTGTGAGGCAAGAAAGCTTTTGGGAGTATTTGGTGCCTGTTGTTTCTTTGTAGTCTGAGGCTGGGAAGTTGCATTTTGAGGTGGGAAAAAATCTCCTCCTCTGCCCAAAATTCAGCTCTTCAGGTCTGGGAATAGAGACAAGTGGCAAAGGAATGGAGGAAAAAAAAAAGGGGGGTTTGGGGACTTAAAGATAAAAAACCCACAGTTTTCAGGCACAGCTGAAAGAAAAGAAATGGGGGGGGGGAAGGAATGAAGATGGATCTGAACTTCTTATCCCAGAAATGTTTCAATTCCAGTTGCATCTGTGCAACCCTGCTGTGGGTTGTGGTACTGGTGTCCCTCCTGCTGCTCAGGGGCTTGACATCCCAAAATCCCCAGTTTTGTGGGGTGGCAGGGGCACGAAATATGGAAATGCAGGAAAAACGAGAGGGAAAATGTGGTGGCTCCTCTCCAGGTGTGCCAGGAAGGGCTCAGGCACACAGAGCTGCACTTCCCCCCTGGCACTGCCTGGAACAACCAGGGTTTCTCCTCAATGTGCAGCTTTTCCCTTTTTTTTTTTTTTTGGACCCTGTGAATAAGAACTGGAGCATTTTAAAGCTGACATCCTCCTAAAAGGGCTCTTAAATCCTGGCCTTTCCTCTGCAGAGCAGGAGCACAGCAAAGTTGGACAGCACTGGAGAGGGAAAGGAGCCTCCAAACTGAGCTTATGAAGCATTTTGCCCTCAATACATTTAGAATTTAGGAGTTTCTGTCACTGTCCTGCTAATGCCCCCGAGCCCACAGAGGCCATAAAGAGGATCCTCAAAGCAGAGTGTCCCAGGCAATGCCTAGGAGGCTTCTCTGGCTGTTGCAATTCCAGGAAAAGGGATGAGCAGCAGAATCAGAATTTCCACCTGGGCCAGGGTGATGCTTTTCAGGTGAGTCTGGGCTGCATCTCCTCCTTTCTGTCCCCCATTCCCCAAAATAAAGGCCAAGAACTGAGCCCTTCATCCCACTCTGCAGCCTGGCAGGTCTCTCACCCTATTTCTTGGGATCACCAACCAATTTGGCCTCCTCTGACCCACTTTGCTCCCACTGTTTGGAGAGCCCGACAGGAACCTCATCCCACTTATCTGTGGAACAGATATTTTTCCTTCCTGTCAGCACAGATATTTCCTTGTTGTCCTGAAGAAATGGTAAATGAAGGCCAAGAGAGGAGGCAAAGGAATTTACTGGCTAACAAAGATAAATTTGAATTAAATGATGCTCAGCTGGGCCATCCTGGCACAACGAGGCAAATTCTTCCCTGAAGATTATCAGGAATAAATGTGGAGTTGCCCAGGGCTTGTAACCCAGCCCAGAAGGTTTTGTGACCCCCATTTCGAGGTGAAAACCAGAGTTTGAGAACTGCTGAGCTTTCTGGAAAAATAACAACTTTGCTCAGAGTGGTGTGAGGAGGTTGGAGGCACAGACCTGTCTTTAGGATTACACAAATACAAAGTCTGGAGGAGCGAGGGCAGTTTGGAGAGATTTAAAAAGTTGTCACGTGCAAATATCTCTCTTTTGGCTTTTTTTTTCTAATATTCAAAGCTGTCTTTAAAACTTCTTTCCTGCAAAACACCATCATTGCCCTTTTCCATCCCTTCGAATTCTCCTTACCCCGGTTTTCCCTGGTTTCGTTGAATCGGGGAAATAATATCCCAAATTCCCCCTTTGGGGGTTTAGATGGAACATTGGGAAGGAATCCTTCCCTGGGAGGGTGGGGAGGCCCTGGTAGAGTTTTCCCAGAGAAGCTGTGGCTGCCCCTGGATCCCTGCAAGTGTCCAAGGCCAGGTTGGAACAACCCGGGATAGTGGGAGGTGTCCCTGCCCCTGGCAGGGGGTGACGCTGGATGGGCTTTAAATTCCCTTCCAACCCAAACCATCCTGGGATTCTGGGATTCCTGGGAGCTACGGGGCACCTGCTGCTCTTGGTGGGCACTGAGGACGTGGCACTTGCAGGGAATTCCATGCTGGAATCCAGCAGGGAGGCACTTCCAGCCCCAGCTGCTCCTCTCCTCCCTCCCTCCCTCCCCCCAAAGCTCTGGGGTTAATTTTTCTGTCTCCTTTTGATTCCTTCCCTTCAAAGCATCTTGTTGTTGCACTGCCCACCCTTGTGAAAGGTCACCAAATAAATACTGTGTATCAAAGCTGCTTTCCCATCAGCTTTTCATGTGTTTTCAGGCCATTAAAACTGTCTTCTTGCTCTTTGCTTTGCTGATCAAAGCCCTGTTCATGCAGCAATCTCATGCACAATGTGCTTTATCTCTCCCAGCAGCTCTTGCCTCCTCCTGTGATTCTGCTCTTGGAGGAGTTACTTTTCCTCCAAATATCTTTCCCTCCCTGTGCAGTGTTCCAATGGATCAGCTGGGCAGGGAAAGAGTTAATTTTTTTTTTTTTTTTTTTTTTACAAGAGGGTAAAAATGGTAAAATGAACATTATTTGTTGTGTAAGGAGGCTCCTGGTACCACCCTGAGCACTCCTGCCTCTTTGTCAGCGGGCCTAGCAAAGAGAAAATTGTCTTATAAACTGTTTTTAAAGGCTCAAAGGTCTTATAAACAGGATTTAGCACCATCACAGGAGACAACTGTGTTTAAACAGTGTCATTAGTTGCTTTGTGGGCCTTTTTATGGTGCTTTTTGCCTCGTTCATTGCTCTCTTCTCTTGGTTTTAGGGTTGTTTTTTTCCCCAGTCAGAGCTGAGGTGGTTCTGATCTCTGGCTGGGTGAGCCCAGGTCAGGGCTCTGCTCTGCAACTCCTGGGAAATGGGGGGGTTAAGGGAAATGGAAACTCAGATTCCCAAGGGAAATCCTGGAATGGTTTGGTTGGAAGGGAACTTAAAGCTCTTCTCATTCCATCCCCTGCCACGGGCAGGGACATCTTCTGCTAGCCCAGGTTGCTCCAATCTGGCCTTGGACACTTCCAGGGATGTGGTTGGAACAAGGATGCTCCTCATCATATTTGAATCCTGGATCTCAGAGCCAGAAATCCCAAAAGCTTTGGGAAAGGAAACGACGTGACCGAGACCCTCGTGAGCCTGAAAACCCAAACCCTTCAGATTTCCCCCAAACTCAGCCTGGTTTTGGGAGAAAACATTGTCAGGAGGGGCTGAAAACAGAGAGGATTCACCTCCAGGAAGGGAATCCAAGTTGGAGGTCTTGGTGTATTGCTGGAAATGTGGGAATCTCTGCAGAAGAACCTGAAGATAAAAAGAAAAGAATAAAAGAAGAGTAAATTGGCAAAGTGTTTTCCCAGCTGTGCCATTCAGGGGTGGTTGATGCAGGTGAGGAATGGCAAACAGAGGAGGAAAACAGGGAAAGGAGGAGGAAAAGCCATCCCAGGAACAACTGCCCTTGCAGAGGCTGCAAAGCTGGAGACAAACTGTGAGGGAAAGAAGAATGGGATGAAAACAGGCCCCTGAGTCCAAGCCAGGCTTACAAAGGCACATTGAACCTGCTTGTCCTGATGGGTTTTTTGTTGGCAGGGGAACTGGTTTGCTCCACAAAAGAGAACTTGGTGAAGGGGTGTTTGGGGGATATTTGAGTGGATGAGGAGAAATGACTCATCTGTGCTGAGGGACAATGCTGGCCGTGGAGAAGGATGGATTTGTAGGTCATGGAAAGTAAAATCAGCCTGGAAGGCAGGTTTTGTAGCAGTCAGAGAGAGGCTTTTGCTGGGGCTGAAGCTCCTGGTGGGGATGGGTTGGAGTAGAGCTGAGGGTGCAGGTCACAGCAAGGGGACCCTCCATCCCTCAGGGACCCCCAGGGGGATGTGGGGTGGGCAGGTTGGATCAGCAGGGTGAAGCCAAGCCAAACTTGCAGGAATTGCCCAGATTTTCCCCCAAATCGAATCCAAATGGGCAAATTTTCCCAAGCTGTGGCTGAGCTGACCTTGGTGAAGGCCAGGAGCACCTGCTGCAGGTGATGTCCTTGCATCACCTTCATCTGCCCCATTCCCTACCTCAGCAAATCTGGGATAACTCCAGTGGTGCTGCTGAACTTGGGCATCACCTCCCAGGTAATGGGATAAACCCCTTAAATCTCCACTTTGCCCTCATTTATTTCAGGGATAGGGTTGTTTTAAGGGTTTGTGTGAGCAGAGTCTTACAGGAATTTGGTCAACAAGAGGTGCTGGGATGCAGAGGCTCCTCCAGGATCCTGTTCCAAAGAGCACCAGGAAAGCCATAAAATCCCATTCCCTGTGCCATGAGCAGAAGGAAATTCCCTTCTCTGTTGCCACTGTTGTAGTTTTAGGGCTCATGACATGTCTAATTATTTTCCTATACTTCAAGGACAGACCCAAGTCCCACCTGCCCTTCCCGGCAGGATTTTCCTGTGCTCCTGGAAAAGGAGGCTGCCAGCAGAGGGCACACAGAATATGGATATGTAGATCCTCTATAGGTCCTTATAGTCCCTGCCTCCTCCTGCTTCCCAGCACATCCTGAGCTCCTTTTCCCGAAGGAGAAACAGAGTCAGGGAGCAAAGTGACTTGCCCAGGATTGGAGAGGATCACGAATAGGACACAGGAGTTGGAGGCAAAACTGATTTATTCACTGATTTATTCACTGATTTATTCACTTCCTTGTCACAATTAGGCTTTGATTTGGTTTGATTTCCTTCTCTTACACTCTGTGTTTGGGGCTGAGTTTTGAGGCTCTGCTTTTGCCTGACCAGAGGGGACTGAGGAGGCCTCTAAATCTCAGTTTTCAGTGGCCAGCAGGGATTTTTTGGGGTGCTTTTGGGAGATGGAGGCAGAGGAGACATTGCTGCAGCCTCTTCCCGGTCACATCCCTATCCCAGGGGGCACGAGGTGAGTGTGGAGGATCAAACAGGAGGATCTGGGGGCCCTTATCCAGGAGTTAGGAAGTGTAACTCCCTCTGGCCCCAAAAATGTGGCTGTTTGACCTTCTGCAGCTTCACACACACACCCCCCAAAGAGCTTTTTGCCCTTGGAAGGTGTCCCTGATCCACTTGTGTTTGTCAGCTCTTCCCTCCTTTCCGGACGGCTCCAACCAAAAGCAGTTTCATGTACTTCCCCCTCGGGGAGTGGAAATTTCCCCAGCTCCTTCCAGCTCCTTCCAGCTCCTTTGGGCTTCCAAATGTCAAGTTGTCAACCTCAAAATGCTGTTTGAAAACGCTTAGCAAGTTGTAGTCTGCTGGCATCAGTCAGTCACCACAGACAACCAGCTCGTTTTCCTGCTCTTCCCTTTAATATTCCCTCCCAGCAAAGCTCTGGAGATGTCATTAGGAGCAGGGAGCTCTTTGGAGCCGGGATAACGAGTGCTGAGTAGGTTGTTTCTGTGGAAATAATTTGCTTCTTGGTTTCTCTCCGTGCCACGAGAGTCAGAGAATCAGGGAATCACAGACTGGTTTGGGTGGGACACCCTCCACTCTCCCAGGTTGTCCCAGCCTGGCCTTGGACACTTGCAGGGATGGGGCAGCCACAGCTTCTCTGGGAAAACTCTACCAGGGTGTCCCCACCCTCTCAGGGAAGGATTCCTTCCCACTATCCCATCTAAATCTACCCTCCTGCAGCTGAAAACCATTCCCCCTTGTCCTGGCACTCCGTGCCCTTGTGAACATTCCTGCCTTGGCATCAGCCATGGAAAAGGTGCCAGCTGGGAGCAGGTGGGAACGGTCCTGCTCCATCTGCAGGAGAGGGACCTGGCAGTGACCCCAAAAAGTCTTCCACAATCCTTCATGCCAAAATAGAGGGGAGAAGAGAGGGAGGGAATAAGGGTGTTTGAGGCTCTGCCGGACACAGAGCCCCAGATCTCCTGGAATCTCCCCCAGGCGAAGCCGTGCTGGGCTCTGAGCTCTGCTCTCCTGCTCCGTGGGCAATCCCAGGAGTTCTGGGCAATGAACTGCCCCTGCTGGGCCAGCAACTGCTGGTGTGGCAGCTCCAGTGCCATAGTCAGGCCTTGGGGATATCCCTTAGTTTGTTTATCCATCCCAATTTTCTCAGTGTGATCCGGTTCTCCTCCTCCCCAACCCCTCTCCCAGCTCCTCTGCTTCTTTACAAAGAACCACATGCCATTAAATAATTTCAGAAAACAGCCCTGAAAATTGTACCTCAGCCTTAAAACTGGGGCTGAAAATGTCCCTGGGAGGTCCTTATGCTTGTCACCTGAAAAATAATAATTCCAATTATCTCCCACGCCTGCCCCTGGGTCCAGCCTAATAAATCCTAAGGACCAGGAGCTGATGGAAATGTATCCGTGGGAGGGATTTAAAACAAGAAGTGTGTCCAGTCCATGGGAGTGGTTGATGATGGTGGTGGGTCACCAAGGCCCCTCACAGTGAGAGAGGAGGGAGGCTGGAAGAGCAGAGGCCTCATGTCTTCCCTGGGGGGTGTGAGGTGATGATTTTGAAGCCCTGAACGAATAGAAACGTGTCAGCAAATCTTCCAGGCTTGTGGTGGTTGGTCACCAAGTGAGCTGGGGCTGAAAATCCCAGTAAGGACGAGGTAAACTGGCTTTAAACTCAGCTCAGTGGCGTGGTTTGAGGTTGGAGGCAGCCAGGACGTGCCCACTACTCTCCCACCCCCTGGGAGAGAATGAACTGCTGCAACTTGTGTGATGGGAATGAGAAAGAAATTATTGATTAAAGCAAAATAAGAGGGGGCTTTATTTTGGTGAATTACCCAGCTGACAGCAAGCCTGAAAGCAAATCTTTCACACCTTTCAGCTGCTTTGCAAATGACCTTTTCCCCCCCTCATAAAATCCGTGTAGTGCCTCTTGTCCTGTAAATCAAATCTTTTGTGTTCTCAGTTTTTCAGCAAACTGGCTGTTTGCTTCGACAGGACAGGTTTCCTGGGGAAAAACACCTGGGTTTTTTGACAGCTGTTTCTCTTTCCCAGCCTTGTTACAGGAATCAGGGGACACCAGCAGCAGGATGGACTCCGAGGTGACCAGGAGCTGCCCCCAGAGAGACCAACCCGCAGCAAACCCTGCTCAGGGAATTCCCGGGGGTGTTTTACCCACTGGAATCACAGGTTTTAACACACAAATCAGCCTCTTCCCCTCGGTGCTGCCCTGAATCCAGCCTGCATTACTCAGAAATAAGGTTTTTCCTGTGCATCCTGATGCCTGTTTAGCTGCCCCCACCAAGCTGAGATGTTTGACCTCCTGCTTTTGCCTCCTGCTTTTGCCCCTTTATTTCCTTGCCTGCTTCCACAGTAAGAACATTTTTCCCATCCAGAGCTGATGAAAGGGCAAAGGGGAGCTGGAGTTGGACTTTTAACACTCATTTACTTTTGGTTTCCTGGAGGTTTGTCTCCTGATGAATTTTTGGTCCAGATTAAGCTGCACGACGTGGCTTTTGCTTTGCTCCTCTGAGCACACTCAGGGCTTTGAAGCTTCACGTCCCTTCTGGGTCTGTTCCCACATCTCTTGGAGCCCTGGGATGGAAAACTCCAGAGTGACAGTGGTCTGGACATGGCCATCAGCATCAAAGGACTAGATGGCAGTTACAGGCCCCTTCCAACCCAAATCATCCTCCCTGGAAGTGTCCAAAAGGTGTGTGGATGAGGCACTGGGGGACAGGGTTTAGTGGTGAACAGGGTGGGGAGGGTTAATGCTTGGACTCGATGACCTTGGACATCTTTTCCAACGCCAACTTCTGAGCTTCAAACCTGCTCTAATCATGGAATCGTGGGATCCTGGAATGGTTTGGGTTGGAAGGGACCTTTAAAGCTCATCCAGTGCCACCCCCTGCCATGGGCAGGGACACCTTCCACTAGCCCAGGTTGCTCCAAGTCCCGTCCAGCCTGACCTTGGACACTTGCAGGGATCCAGGGGCAGCCACAGCTTCTCTGGGCAAC
>NW_016690281.1:2100173-2108790 GCF_001604755.1 Lepidothrix coronata
CAGGTTTATATATGTTATATTATGTTACTTCTCTTACATATATATAATACATGTTGTATATAATATATAATTTTTATATTGGCAGGTTTATATATGTTATATTATGTTACTTCTCTTACATATATATAATATATATTGTATGTAATATATATGTTGTATATATGTATATATAATATAAATGTTGTATTTTAATAATATATAATATTGTATATAATATATGATATATTATGCATTATATTACATATATGGTATAAATATATTTTATGTATCTTATAAAAATAAAATAACAGGGGGATATATTTTTATATTATATTTATATTATATTGTATTATATTAATTATATAGAACCTGTATTTTATATTATATAATTTTATATATTATATTACAATTTTTAAATATTTTATAGATTTATATATATTATATATTTTTATATATTTTTAAAATGTATTTTTAATTATCTGGGGAGGAGGGAGGGGGTTTAACAGTGTTTCACAAGGATGGTTTATACTTTTGCTGTGCCTTTGGTCCAGCTCTTTCTAACCCAATTCCTCATTTGACTCGGTTTGTGTAAAGAGATTTTGATAGACTGAAATTTTGGCCTTACAGCCAGAAAATCTGGTTAAATACTGCCCAAGCTGAAATGTTTATTTTTGGCTTTGTGCTCACTGTGTGAAGTGATGAAAGGATTATTCTGAGCGACTCTTCCTTACATCTTGTGTAATCATTTGCCCCCCACAAAGGGAGGGGGAGATGCTCTCCTGACTTTCCGGATGCTCTCCGTGGGTTTGCAGCATTCCAGAGGCTCCTTTTGCTGCCCTCCTTGGGGCTGGGGGTCACTCAGGTGTCACCCCCATCAGCTGTCACCTGGAAACAGGTTCTGGAGTTAAGAAAGGAATTGTTAAAATAAAGAGGGAGACAGGAATTTTGTGATCAGGCCTTGGGGGATCCCGGATCTGCTCTTGGCTCTACCAGGAGCTTCCCGTGAGATCCCCCGGGGGAATTCTGGGGATGAAATGTTGTTGTCCCTCTGAGGATGACAATTTTCCTGGTCTCTGCCTCACCAGCTGCCAGCTTTTTGGGGAACAGGGACTCCCTGTGCCAGGCACTGGATGGACAACTGGGGGATCTCACCCGAAATCTGGAGGAGCCGCCACCAAATGGGAAGGGAAGGGATCACGGGAACAGGGAGAAGGTGAGTGGGCTCAGTGTGCATCCCAAGGAATGTGGGGGGGAATTCCCAGGTGAGTGGGCTCAGTGTGCATCCCAAGGAATGTGGGGGGGAATTCCCAGGTGAGTGGGCTCAGTGTGCATCCCCAAGGAATGTGGGGGGGAATTCCCAGGGGCCAGCACTGCCCCCTGGGTGTGTCTGGGCGGTGCTGGGCACTCTCAGGATACTGAGCACTATCCCAGGATTATTATTATTAGAGGAGTTAGAGCAGGGGATATCTCCAGAATATGGATGGGCTGAATATATTAGAGGATGTTTTGCATGAGCAATAACTTAATTTGGGACTCAAGGCTTCTGGGAGGGGAAAGAAGCAGATCCCTCTTCTACACATTGTTTGACTTTTCTCTCCCAACCCTCAAAGACAAGTGTGGGACAGCAAATACAAGATGAGGGAGCGTGTCCAAAGAGGGAAAATATTGCCCTGTGTTGCTCTGCTGGCAAGGTTTGGGTGTTGAATAGGAAATTCCAGCTGGGATGTGTTCCTGAGGGATGGACCAGTGTGGAGATGAGCAAAACCCACTGGAAATGTAACAGGAAATGACAACTAAGCACTGCCACCTCCTCCTGCAGCAGGAATTCCCTCCTGCCATGGAAGTCATACAATGTTCTTTACACAGTTTACTGTGGATCACTCCTGGCTTGTTTAACACTTGGCTGATTTTCTCTTGATTTATTTATTGCTTTGCCACGAGGCAGCTCCGGGGCTTTCTGGGCCTCAGGCAAAGCCCAAACCCCTGGAGTTGGCTGAGGGTTCCCACAGCCAGCAGTGCAACACAGGGCAATATTTGCCCTCTTTGGACACGCTCCCTCATCTTGTATTTGCTGTCCCACACTTGTCTTTGAGGGTTGGGAGAGAAAAGTCAAACAATATGTGGAAGAGGGATCTGGTTTTTTCCCCTCCCAGAAGCCCTGAGTCCCAAATTAAGTTATTTCTCATGCAAAACATCCTCTAATATATTCAGCCCATCCATATTCTGGAGATATCCCCTGCTCTAACTTCTCTAATACATTCAGCTCTTCATCATCATCATCCTGGGTAATTCATTTAAACTATTAGCAGCTATTTAAAAGACTTCTGTCCCCTAAGATTTGGTTCTTAGTGCAACAAAGGTCGTTTTGTCCAGTAAATTACTTAATCTGTGCCGTCAGCAGTTTGCCTTGGTGATTTCAAACACTCTGCTCGTCATAAATGCATTTACCAACATAATCAATTGGAATAATTTTACCTCTGAAGGGCCCTGACCTACAGTGAAGTCCTTCAAATGAAAAAAATTCAATTTAATTCACTTTAAAACTGTTCTGGTTCCTCTTTGGTTAAATTGTCTTTTATTTGTCTGTAGTTTTCTGTTGTCTCCTCAGTAGAAGACGAATAAATTTCCAGCAAGAAATCAGATTTGTGCAGCCTCTGCAGGTTTAGGTCTCCACCAAAAGGGTTTTTGATACCGGCAACGAACTGAAAATTCGTTATTTGTGTCTTGTCTTGCCCATCTAATACCCAACCAGCCACCTGGAAAAGTGGAGCTCTTCTCATTCTCACTGAATAAGCCCATGGAGCAGTCAATGGAATTAAAGGAGATGAGATTTCCCCTCCGTGGGAGGGGAAATCACGGCCACGGCGATTTCTTACCACAAGCAGCGTTATCCAAAACGACATTAAAAATGCTCCCAGGAAATCTGGCTCACCAGAACCTGCCCAACTGGGAGAAAAGGTGTTGGGAAAGTGCTGGGAAGTGGTGCTCAGGTTGACCTCTGAACTTTGGAGATGGACTTACTTCCAACCATGACTGTGGACCAACACTGATGTCCCAAGGAGGCAACAACTCACACTTGGGGGTCTTCTCAAGGAAAGAATTTCCTCCTAATATCCCATCCAAACCTACTCTCTGTCAATGTGAGGCCATTCCCCCCTGTCCTGTCACTCCAGGCCCTTGGAAATAGTCCCTCTCCACGCTTCTTGTTGGCTCCTTCTGGAAGGCCACAACCAGGTCACCCCAAAGCTTCTCTTCTCCAAGCTGAACAATCCCAACTCTCCCAGCCTTTCCTCCCAGCAGAGCTGCTCCAGCCCTCTGATCCTCTTGGTGTCTCCTCTGGACTCTCTCCAGCAGCTCCATGTCCTTCCAGGGCTGTTCCCCAGGGCTGGAGCAGCTCTGCAGGGGGGTCCCGTGCCGGGTGTCCTCAGAGACCAGGAGAGGCACCTTCTGCAGGTGCCACCAGCCCCATGGGGCCTCTGCTGAAGGATGACCAAAGGCAGCAGGTAAATCCCTACATCAGAGGTCGGACTCCCTGATCTTAAAGGTCTTTTCCAACCTAAACAATCCCGGGATTCCATGGAATATCAGGCCCCAGACTAACGTGATTGTCAGCAAACACATCTGCAGCCCTTGGGTCCTTCCCACTGAGGTGTCCCCACAGAGGAGGTGGGAAGGCTAAGGGGGGATGTGGAGACCAGGCTTGCCTTCCCCACCCAACCTGCTCCCTTCCAATAAATTGGAAGTCTGAGGTTGGACTAGATGACCTTTAGAGGTCCCTTCCAACCCAAACTGCTCCACGATTCTATGAAGTTTGGGAAACTTTTTCAGGAATGCACAGGATGTTGCTGCCAACCTGGGAGCTCCTCTTCTGCCTTTCTGGGACTTGTTGACTTAGAACTTCACGTGGAAATTATTTTTATCAAGTATTTATTATGGAAATAATCTATTTACATCATGTACTAAACCCATAAAACACGAGAAGGCAGAGCTGAGCAATGTATTTTTTTTTCCCCCTCAAGGACTTGGAGAATATTTTGCACAGTTATTTTGAAGACTTTTTATATTTAGCAAGTCTAAACATGATATGAGAAGTAAAGAAATCCAAGCAGCAAACACGACAGGAGACAGAGAGAGGCCACAAGGAAGTTTTTGAGCCTGTCCAAAATGTCTGGGGTTGAAATCCTTTTCCTTGGATGATGTGTTTGGAATCACTGCATGGTCAGCTCTGAGACTGGAGACAGGGCAAGGTAAGGGCAGGGGTTGAGGATGGACATCCTTGTCCTTCTGTAACGCAATGCCAGTGGTTGCTAGGGGATGCTCTCCCCAAAATTGATGCTTTTCTGGAGGATAAATCATGACTGGTAGGCTTGACCTCAAAAGCATCATATCAGTTGAGGCATTGTCCCAATTTTCCTCAGGATTTTGGTGGCATTTAAAGGCTTTGCACTCCTGGTGTGGACCTCTTGGGGGATTTCTCCAGGCTTGGCTCTGGAGAACCTCAACATTCCTTCATTATGGCATTGAGACCTCCTGTGAGACTGTATGGAGAGGGAATAGGGAATCCTCCCTGAACTGCTGGAAAGCAAATCCATGTCTGCTGCTGTCACTGGGATGCAAATACAAACATGGAATCATTTAGAATCATGGAATCCTGGAATGGTTTGGGTGGGAAGGGACCTTAAAGCTCATCCAGTGCCACCCCCTGCCATGGGCAGGGACACCTTCCACTAGCCCAGGTTGCTCCAAGCCCTGTCCAACCTGGCCTTGGACACTTCCAGGGACGGGGCAGCCACAGCTTCTCTGTTTGGGTCAGAAAAGACCTCCAAGATCCAAGTCCAGCCATCCCACAGAGCTTTGTGGGGGCTCTGAGATCCCAAAAGCTCATCAGGACAATCCAACGTGTTCACAGGGGCTCCTTGGGGGAACGTCACTGGGACAGGAGGGAAAGTCACCCCTAAATCCAGGCCCAAGGAGCAGAGGGAATGTGACATTAAGGGCTGGGATGAGGGGCTGCACGTGGAAAAACCAATGGAGAAGGAAGGGAAAAGGCTGAGATGGGAAGAGGGAAAAGGGAGAGAAGAAGAAAGAGAGCAGGAGCAAAACACTGGAATTTTTTGTCAGAAAAAGGTGCAGATTCCAGGTGGGAAGGGAATAAATGCTGGGATACGCCACGGGGAATGAGCCATTTGGCATTCTGGAGCCGGGGACTGATGAAGGCACGTCGGGTGAAATGGAAGAACCAGCCCCAGAGCAGATAAGTGTTCTCTTGTACTGAGGAAATGACAAATTATGGGTGAATTTGTAAGCCATAAAAATAAAAATATCATTTTGGCTCAGGTCCTATTTATCTGTCTATTTTAAAATGCATTTTAACATCCATGTATTTTAATTAAAAATACATTTTAGCACCGGCACAGCCAAACTGCCACGGCGCCAATCTCCTTTTTTGGAAATTTCTCCTTTAACATTTTGAATTTATTATGGATTCATTGTTTCTAATACAATTTTTCCCTTCCCTCGTCAATTTATTATCTGTTTTTCATTTCCCTTCTCTTTTGTTAATCTTTCTAAATAACTTTAAAGTGGCCCTCCATCTATTTAGCTAAATGAATTCACTCCACAGATACTCATTATTTGGAGGATGATTTATGCGAGCACTATTAGCCAGATTGTTCCTTGTTTGAAGGTTTTCCTGCAATCAGAAAAACCCAGATTTGAGTCAGCTAGAATTAGATCCAGTAAAAAAAAAAAAAAAAAAAATCAGAAATTACGTAAAGCATTCAGCACCTCTGTCAGACTTCATGGCTCAGAGCTCAGCTTAATGGGCAGAAAAACCCAAAGCAGCTTTAAGCTCTAGGTCTGACCTACTGATCTCGTCTCAGCCCAGGAGATGCTGCAGCACCAACCCCCCCAAAGTCAAACTGGATTTTTATTTCTGGGTTGGTCTGTTTTTTTTTTCTTTCCCCTCAGCTGATCCTCCCAGCTCTGGGGAGGAGGCTGTGCCTCTCACACTCACTCACAGGTTTAGATATTAAACTCCCTTGCTTGATTTACAGTCTGGGTTTCATCTGACAGGACGTTCCGATGGCGCTCCCGGAATATTTGATAAATGTTGGCAAAGCTCCTGGTCCAGCCTGGCCAGGGAGCAGGGTGTGACATGCAGGGATGCCTGGCCCTGCCCTCACCGTGCCCGTGACCTTGAGGGATGGATCTTTAATCCTGCTGGGGGTCTCACCTTGGCACTGGGGCTCCTCGAGGGGGCTCAGGGTGTGGCAGCATCCCGAGCTGGGCAGGGGTTCTGTTTGCTCCACCAGCAGGGTTGCTGGAATGTTTACAGCCTTTGAAAGGTTGGAGGCAGGTTTGGAGGAGGAATCTGAAATAGAATTTGGCTCTTTTATGAAAAATACGTGAGACAAGCAGGGATTTTCTTGTGAAGTCTTGCCTTCCTCTGGCAGTTGGGAAGTTGCTGGTCTGTGCTGGAGAGAATGGATGGGGCAGGTCAGGCAGAGGGGAGGCTGGGTGTCCTCTGTCCCCATCATGTCACAATCAGAGCAGATCTGCTTTCTGAGCCGTGGAAATGTTGGTGTCTCCAGGATCTTTAGAAACCCAAACTGGGTTTGCCCTGCTGAGCTCCCAACCCCTTCCCAATGCTCACACACCTCCCTCGTGAGCCCAGGAGAGGGAACCTCCCTCTCCACTCTGGATTCTGGGGCTGATGTGCTCATCTCCAGGGCTGTGGGATTTTGGGGCTGATGTGCTCATGTTCAGCCTGGGCTGTGGGATTTTGGGGCTGACATGCTCATCTCCAGCCCGTCCACGCTGCACGTGGGCCGGAGCAGAGCCGGGTGTGTGCCAGCAGGGGACAGTTTATTAGGGCCAACTCAGAGCATTACACATCCCATTATGTCAGCTGGGAGCTTGTGAGCCAAGTGCCCATTCAGGGGATGGTGTAGTCTCAGATTGGTATTGATTTTAAAATTTCTGGTGGTTTATTAATGGCAGAAACGCCGTGGCCAGATCCTTCTGACTCCTGCAAAGGTGGGGAGGTGACTGTGCTGGTGCAGCCACTTGGGGACAACGTGGAGTAAAGGGAGCAGGATCTGCCCTGCTCCTTCCAACTGCTTGTGGGTTACTCAGGAACTACAGGAGGGAGTAAATAATTTGCCAACAAAGTGTTGTCTCTTTTCAATAACCACAAGAGCTTTGAAGATGGATTTGTCAGTCGTGGGAGCAGCATCCTGCTCTCCTGCCACGGAGCTGGGAGGGAAGTTTATTGCCTGGGCAGCTTCTGCCTTTGGGAGAGGGTCAAGAAGCATCACTTGGCCTCTCCTCCTCCCAGTTCCCATTTTAGTAAACCTCCTTTTCTTCCTCTAAAGGTCATTTTCCTGAGCAAGATAATTTATGAGCAGAAGAGGGTTTGCTCAAGGAGAGCTCCACCAACTCACATCCACATCTTCCCACTGTAATTTATGATTTGCCCTAATTAGCTCTTATAAACGTGGGGAATCTCCAAGTGCAATCTCTGCTTTGCACAGTTCACACTCTCTTTGCAGGCTGTGTCCTGCTTATCAGAGGCATTTTTTTTTTGCTGTTGTTCAATAATAAAATTGCCACACACTGTTAATCACAACCTGCAAACATCTAATAAAACAACCCTTGGAAGTGCATATGTAAAACCAGCTCTTCAGTAGCCCCATTAGGCTCGGCTCTTTCTGCTTTGAAAGCTGCATGACCTCTCTTTTCAATCAATTCCCAGTTATTAACCATGAAGAATAGCATTGGGAACTACATTTGCAAATTGAATGTGGTGGTGTATAATGAACTCACACACTCCTTAAAACATTCCAGTGGAGGGGAATGCATCCAGCTAACAGTTTTAAATTCCTATTGCCCCCCCCCGCCCCCATCGGTGCTATATCCTGATATAATTCACATAATTCCAAAGAACTCAAAGGAATAAAACTTCCTGAGCAGAGTTTAAGGGGATGGTGCCTGTAAGGACTTTCCATGATCTGTTTATTCGGATCCCTGCGAGCTAAGCCCTTGAGAAGATTAGCTACTCAGCTCCAAACCAGCGCAGTTTAGAGCCGATCTTTAGTTATTAAAACGCTCCGACCTCGAACTTGGCTTTGTACAGTTATTTATTAAAACTAAGGGATCAACGCCCTGGGGGCAAGCGGGGTTTGCAGGGGGCTGGGGGGAGCCCCGCAGACCTCCGGGGTGTGTGTGTGTGTGGGGCATCTCCCTTTTTGGGGGTGTATCTCCCTTTCTGGGAGGGCATCCTCCCTATTTGGGGGTGTATCTCCCTTTGGGGGTCCCTGGCCGCGGGAAGCGCAGCCGCTCATCCCTCGCCCCAGGGAGGGGACAAACGCGGTCCCCCCCCCTCCGCAAAGTCCTTTCCACCTCCCGGGGGTGCTGGTGGTGGTGTGTGGGGGGGTCCCCACCTCCTTCTTCCACTCGTGGGTGACCTGCCCTCCCCACGCACTGCCCGGAGCCCGAACAAAGGCCGGGGAGGGGGCGATGCCGGAGCCCCCCCGCCCCCGGCCCCCCGCCCCCCCCCCCCCGCCCGCCCCCGCCGCCCCCGCCTCTCCCCCCCCCCCCCCCCCGCTCTCCCTCCTCCCCCGGTAAATCCGAAGTT
>NW_016690281.1:2108988-2177230 GCF_001604755.1 Lepidothrix coronata
AAAAATGTTGTCAGTGCAGTGGCAGAGAAAACCCGACATCTGTTCTATTTGACCTCTCCTTTTAATTTCCCTTAAAGATGCCCAATTTTTGCTGTCTCCCATTACTTCTGCTGGGTTTTTTTGTGGTTAATAACCCTTCCCAAGCCCTGGGTTGTGCTGTTGGAGCTGGAGTGTTTCGGGTGTAGCAGAGCAAAGCTCGTGATGTCTCACAGCCACAGGGATGAGCTCCTTGCTGGGATCTCTTCCCCTTCTCCCAGTCTCCATGAGAAAATCCATTGGAGGCAACTTTTAAGTTTCTTGGTGAGAGGTGGCTGTGATTTTTGGAGCCCCCTGGAAGGGAGGAGTTGTGTGGCTGGCTCAGGTGCTGGGTGTGTGTCGGACCTCAGGCAGCCAGAGGTTGGGAGCTGGGGGACAAAGTGCCACCACCGTGGGGTTGGGACACTTGGAAAGCAGCTGCATGGGGAGACTGGAGGAGGAGATCAGTGTGCTGAGGGCTGAGATTGCCCAGGTGCTTGTCCCAGGGGGAAGAGTAACTTAAAAGATGACAAAAGAAGGTGGTTTCTGGCCGGGTGTGTGGCTTTGGTGACTCTTCCTGCCCACGCAGAAGCACAAAAACCACCAGAACGAGCTTTAGGTTTGCTAAAAGATCTCCCTCTGTTACAGAAGGAAGGGGTGTGACTGTGAGGTCTCCTAAAATCTCAGTCTGAGGAGCTTCTCTGAGGTGCTCTCTCACCTGGGAAGCATTAAGTCCTTCTTAAAATCAGGTGCCTTTGATGAGGCATTTTTTTTTTTTTTGCCAAGGGATTTGTCCTTTACTCTCCTTGGGGTTTATTTTGTGGGAAGAGAGGAGAAGGTCTTGTCCCATGTACCCCTTCTCCCTGTGCTCAGCGAGTGTTTCCTGGGGTGGGAGTGCACTTCCATGTGTTTCCCTGTGATGTTTCAGCTCCCAGGTGTCCCATCCTTTCCATTTGGGATCCAGTTCCTGATGGGTTTGAGGCTGGTCCCGTGGGATGCTCCTGGCAGAGGCAGGAGCTGCATCCCACTGTGCCACGGGCTCTGTACCACAAACCTGGGCACATCAGCACCCAAAAACCCAAATGCCACTGTGGGCTGGGAAGTGACACTGAGGGCATCTCATGGGGGGGGCTCCCAGCAACCCTTTGTCCATCCAGATCCCCCGAGTGCCGCCCAACCACTCCAAATATTTTTGGGAAGCAGAGACAGCCCAGACCTGTGGCCTGGAGCAGGTGGAAACCCCGCGTGGCTGGGCCAAAAGCGTGGTTTGCCTCTGTGGCTTCAGCAGGAGGGGGGGTTATACTGCCAAGGCTTAGGAATGGCTAAAAAAAGCCCCTGCCTGGTTCCCGGGGGGACAGGTGTGGGGGGATCAGCTTACGGAGCCGGGAATCCGGGAATCCGCGGAGCCGGAGGCACGCGGGCGCATCCCGGGAAAACGGGGGGTGGGCAGAGGCAGGAGATGCACTGTTGTGTTTTTAATAGCTGGGCTGCTCTGGGAATGTTAAGAACAACCTGGGGGAAAAAAAAAATCCTGTCCCCCTCGCCCTCCCACTTGTGTGGTTTTGTGTTAATAAACCCGACCAGGTCCCGAATTCTCAAAGCCAAAGGTGTGGCAGGGGCTGGTTTTCAGGTGTGGGAGCAATGATCAGAGTCAGTCAGAGGAGCAGGAGGTGCTGGGCCAGGCTCTGGGGCTGCTGTCAGGGTTGACTTTAGTCGAGCTGTTGCTGTGCAGTGTCATTCCCCAGCCTTGCTGAGTGATGGTTCCAGCACAGGAGTCTCCTCCCTGGAGCTCCAGGGTTACCTCCAAACCCACCTCCAACCACAGAGTCACTTGTACCTCCCAGTTCCGAGCAAATCCACAGCCCAAATATACAAATACAAATATACAAATATAGTTGTTGTGATACAATGGTTGAAACTGAATTTTCCCCGTCAAGTCGTGTTGTGTTTTCCCTCTGTTTTCCTGATGTACTTTTAATTTGCCTTTTTTTTTTTTTTTTAAAGCACTTATAATTGGAAGCAAACTTACTTATTTCTTCAGGCCTGGATCTCCTACGTGGGTTTATTTATAGAGGCCTGTGGGTGGGAGTTTGTGTACTCGGCGTGCACGTTGGGTGGTTAGAGCAGGATTTGGGGGTTTGCCACCCCCAAGGTCCTTTCCTGGCTCTTCCCAAAGCTCTGTTACCTCGTGGCTCTACAGATACCTGTGTCAGATGGGGCTTCCTTTAATATATTATTTTGCTGCTGCTTTGATCAATGAAGTGTTGACTCACTTGTGGTCAGTCCCTCGATGGGGAGGGTTTGGCAGCATCTCCCGGACTTTGCTGGTTCACGGGCCAGCTTGTGTTGCCTTTGTGTCCATCTCGTTGCTCCAAAGGGTTTTACTCTCCAACTGATTGGAGAAAGGGGCTGGAACAGGGATGTCAGGCTCAGCACCAGTAGAACCTGCTGCCCATCCCAGCACGGGGTGTTCGGCTCTGCAACGCGGCTCTGCCACGGCTCCAGCAACTTTGCTGCTTATTTAGTGATTCATAAAAACACTCCGTGATTCATTAGAGGTTGGATTCTGTGTGCCTTAGTCAGAAGAAACCCTCTGCTGGTTTATGCTCTCCAGAGGCTCCTGAGCATCCCAGTGCCAGCTGATTTCTGGGGGGTTGGCTCTGCTCTCCTGGCTGGGGTGGGGGGGAGTCTCTGCTCGCTTCACATCTGGGGTTGAATTTTTTCATTTCTCTCTCCCTGAAGTGCTTCTGCCTGCTGGTTGCCCTTACAAGCCCTTCAGGACAGACCTGAGATCCAAAGTGACGTGTGTGAATTCCAGCATTCCTCAATATAAGTGTCTGTACACTCGGATGCTGAAAAAAAGGCATTTTGTGCAAAACGGTTTATTTGCTCTGCTTTTTGACAGCCTGGTCTTCACTTTGTCATCCTGTTCTTCATCCTGGGCTGAGCTGTTCGCTTGGCACTGTTATAAATTGTTCTCTGACACGAGGTTTGCAGTTCTCCTCGTTGCACAAGTGCTGTGCTCTGGCTCGTGGGAGTGTGTAGCACTTTGGGATTTTTGGGGGGTTGGACACGAGGTGTGGGTGGAAGTGACCGTGTGCGAGAGCTCCCAGCAGTTGGACCACCTTCATTTGCTTGCTCTATAATAAGATTTGAGCAGCTTTCTCAAGAAAGCTTTGCTTTCAATCTGCTCTTACTCCTCCTGTCTCCTGACAAGTGCAAGGGGAGGGTTTGACCCCATCGTCGTTTGTCATCTCCCAGTATAAATATCGCAGCTAAAATATTTAGTGGGCTGTGGAAAAACCCAACTGGGGGGGGAATAAATATGTATTCCTGGCCTCAGCATCCTCCCTGGATGCTCCTGGGAGCTGCTGAGCATCCAGGATGCTCACTGGATCCGGGAGAGGCGCGGGTGCTGCGCATCCAACGGCGTCGCCCGCGGGGTGACGGGCAATCGGGAAACTGAGGGAAGAAAAGCCTTGGAAATTGTAACTCCTCTAAAAATACGTTGGTTTAGCTCCTGTTTTGGTGCTCTGTGTTGGCTCAGTACATTTTCAGCAACAGTTTAGTCCCGAGTTTTGTCTTTGAGAGGTTTTTTGGGCTTGTCGTGGTCCTCCAAACCATCGTCCCCGACCTCTGATTCCATCCCGAATTCCTTCAGTGCTGCTCATCCCTTGCACCTCTGGGAAATGCCTTTATTCCTGTCTTCTTGGCAAACTCTGGAATACGTCTCAGGGCTGGGAATCCCTTCTGGAGTCTGGGATATTTGGGCAAACCCTGGCAGTGTGGGCGGGGGGTGGATGCTCCGAGCGAGGTGTTGAACTCTCCGCACATTCAAACAGTTGGTTTAAAATTAATGTCTAAAAATGATTTTGCAGCCAAAAAAAAGGGTTAGAAAGCTATTCCCTAGCAGATGAGGTTTTGCCAGAGCTCTTTGGTAACACCTGGATGTGCTCAGGAGTGAGAGTGCAGGGAAACCAGGGAAAAAATAGGATGGGATGTCCAGGAATGGAAATGTGAAATTATCTGATGAAATAACAAAAAAAAAAAAAATTCCACTGAGCAAAGTGTGCACAAAGGAAATCAGAGAGATAAGTAATGAAAATAAATTTATATTGTTGGCTTTAATGAAATATAATATTAAATAAGTAAATCATATTTAACCCCCCCCAATCCCAGTCCTGATCTCTCCCTTACCCCGAGGAGACTGACTGTGTATCCCTTGCCCTTCTCCAGGGGGTTTGAATTCCAAGCTGAGAGTGCAGCCTGTGAAGTTTTAGGGATTTATCTCCCTGTTGTACCGTTCAGGATTCCAGCAGGTATCTCTGAGCAGGTTTAATTTGCAAATGCACTCAGAAAAATCCTGCCTCCCTCAGCTTTAACCTGATTAGTGCTTTTATTGCTGCAAAAGCCAATGGATTCTAAAGTTATCTGTCTCTGGATCCACATCCAAATTTACTCTGTGCACAGTTTCGCTGAAAATAGCAATTAAAATTATTTTGGGATATTTTTGTGTGTACTTCTCCTTTCCTGCTGATTTATTTTAAATTGTTCTGTGCTGGAGATTCCCCTCCAGTGCAAACTGAGAGGCACCAACTTGTTGCATCAGATTTTACTACAGATTCCTCATAATCTCTTTGAAATATCTACAATTTACTTATTTAGTTTCAGACTGTAATTTATAACCCCTCAGAACAGTTCATTTGCCACTTTCCATGGCATTTACAGAGCCCACTTTGTGGGCTCTCATCCCAGAGCCCACTTTGTTTTCCCAGTTGCCTTCGGTTCTCTCACCTCAGATCTGGTCAAAGCAATAAATACAGTTTCAATTTGCAGTTTGTTTGCAGGTTTGGGGTATGGATTGAGTCCATATGTATTTTTTATGGATTGAGTCCATGTGTATTTTTTTTTTCCCAGCGTGTCAAGGTGGCAAATCCCTTAGAAACATAAACCAGTGCATCACAGGGGTTGCACTGTGCTGATTTATGGCACAGGTTGGAGCCTGTAGCTCATCCCCAGGGATGAATTTGAGGATTGTAACCCCAAATTGGTGTGGATATTTTTCTGAGTTTGCATAAAACTCTGTCTGAGATGATTTGCTGAGATTTTTGAATGAGAAAGTGGGGTTAGATTTATTCTAAATGAGTTTAAGCTCAGCTTTCCCTTGGCTTCGTTACCTGGTGTTTTGGGGGCTGGGGTTGGATCCCTCGGAAGTGAAATCTTGGCTTTCTCTTCCGTGCTCCGAGTGACGTGTTTGGAGTAACTCCATTAGAGCCTCTGGGATCGCTTTCATTTACAGTCAATGAACTCTGAATCATGTTTTTCTCCCCGTGTTTGTGTGGTTTTTGTTTTGGTTTTCAATTGCTTCGGCAGACAAGACGCGCTGAGCTGAGCTGCCTACTCACTGCCATTAGTTTTCCTCTGGATTATACTTCCAGCTCGTGCTCTGGCACGTCCTTAGGCTGCTGGAAATCAGGGAAGAGCCCCAGGGGCGCAAAAGCAAAGCCACACAGGTGTGTTTTTACCTTTACCACGCTGAATTCCACCTGGTTGGGTGTCCAGCCTGTGCCTCGGCCACCGAGGATAAAACCTCACGCAAGAAAATATGTTCCTGCTCTTTACACAGATGTTTGAAGAGAACTTGAGCTCAGCTTTTGCCCTTAATTCTTAAGGTAGCAGCTGGTGCTTGTGTCCAATCCCTTAATCCAGCTGCCCAAGCAACCTTGTGACTTTAAATACACTTTAAGTGAATATTAACTGCCCGGGATAGGAGGGGAGTTATTCCGTGATCTCCCCTAATAGTTAATTCCAAGATAACTTGGCCCAACTTCAAATCATCAGGGGCAGCACTGTATTTCTGAAGCAGCAATTAGGAGTCATCAGCCTGCACAGAGACAAATTGGAAGTGAATTAGAGGCTGATGAGCTCCGGGCAGGGCTTCCAGGGCTCTTCCCAACCTCCCGCCGCGGGGAAGGATCGGAGCGGTCGCGCCGGAGCTTCTGAGGGCAGGGCAGGGGAGCTTTGACAAGATGCAGCTGTAAGAGACAATTTTCCTCTTTCTTTCCCTTAGTCCAAATCTGCTCTGAGCGCTGTACCAGGCAGGCTGGGTTGGCAGTGGATTAACTGAGCAGCTCCCAGAGCTAATTCTGCCCGTTCCAATGGACAGATGGAAATTGTGTGTTCTCACAATGCTCCCAGTATTTTGCCATTTTGCTCCAAATCAGGGCCTCCAGAAGCCATCCCTGGATGACTTTCTGTGTGCACAACTATTCAGAGGGTGAACCCAAGCCATGTGGCTGCTCCTGGCCCCTTTCCTCCATCCTTGCGGTGCAGAGCGGGAGGATTTGCCCGGATATCAAATATCCTGGGAGATTTTGCTGCAGAAAGTTAAACCAGAAGTTGCAGCACGGGGTGTTTGGGACATCTGTCACGTTCCAGAAGGCTGGAGACTCCCATCAGCTGGGATGGTGGATGAATGTTGGGAACAGGGATGTTCTGGGGGGGAGCATCCCTCGGGATCTGTGCGGAGCTTGTTGTACCCGAACTCTTGGATCCCCGTCGCTCTCTCCTCCCCACTCTGCTGTCTGTTTTGATTTTTCCTGTTGTCCCATGAATCCCTCAGAGGGTTGTGATGAGAACACAGGTATTTGCATCGAGGTCTCGGAGGAGCTGCAGCCCAGGCAGCTGCTTGACGTGGGGAGGGAGGGAAAGGAGGAGCTGACACCTCTTTCCTTGGGGATGACAGAGAGAGGGAAGGATGAAGAGCTCCCTGGAGACAAAGCAAAACGTGGGGTTGGGTACCACAGGCTGAAGTTCTTTGGGCACAGCTGATGGGGAAGCAGAGGAACAGAAAGGCAATGTTTGTGTGGGCATAGTTAATATGTGGGAGTGTGGCTTTAGGTCTTAGAATCACAGAGTGGTTTTGCTTTGGAGGGACCTTAAAGATCATCTTGTTCCAGCTCCTTGCCATGGGCAGGGACACCTTCCACTGTCCCAGGTTGCTCCAAGCCCTGTCCAACCTGGCCTTGGACACTTCCAGGGATCCAGGGGCAGCCACAGCTTCTCTGGGCAACCTGAGCCAGGGCCTCCCCACCCTCACAGGGAACAAACTCTTCCCAATATCCCATCTAACCCTGCCCTCTGTCATTGGGAAGCCATTCCCTCTTGTCCTGCCACTCCAGGCCCTTGTAAATAGTCTCTCTCCCTCTTCCTTGGCTCCCTTCAGGTCCTGGAAGGCCACAATAAGGTCACCTGACACCTTCTCTCTTCCTTCAGCTTTGGGGTGACCTAACTGTGCCCTTCCAGGGTGAATGTGCTGCTGTTTCCAGCAGAAAGGGCTTCACTGGCTTTGCAAAGGAATGAAAACCTTTCTGGAGGAGATTGGCAAGAAGGGAATTCCTTGGATGGGTCAGTCCATAGGATGCTGCCAGAGTTGGAGATGGAAGTCCTGGGGTGAAATGAGGAATCCCTGAGGTCTTTGTCCTTGCTTTTGGGTTTCCCCCCGGGAGGTGTGTAGGGAAGCAGCACTTTGGGTTTGGGAAAGAAACTAAATCCCCAGCCTCTCATTCCCAGGCCCTTTTGGAGGTGTGTTTGTGCACAGTCTGGAGGGGTGTGATGCACTCTGGGATTTTATTGTTAAATCTCAACTCCTTTAGCTCTGAGGGGCCGAGGCAGCTCCGAGTGATCCAAACATTCTGGTTTATTGAATTCCGTAGCCTGGAGGATTGAACAGTGCAGAGCAACTCTTGAGGAGGGGGAGAAAAAAATAAAATAGCACCTATTTCTCCCGAGTCTTTTATTTTCTAGGCTGAAATTTAACATACTTGAGCTTCTGGGCACAGGCAGACAAGTGGGAGAGGTGACAGTGAGGGGAAGCAAACTTTAAGAAAGCTGCTGTTTTATTGAACAGACTCCTTGATCCTGATCTTGAGCTGGTAATTTGGGATTTAAAAAGGGGAGCTCTGGAAGTTGGGGGTCATTCCATCACTGAGGATTTGTAGAGGGATTTCACAGCTGCCCAGATTTTTTCATCCCACATTGAAGGCTCACTCTTGTTTTCCTGACCCTGCTTCAGTGTTTGTCCCATGTACAAGTCCTGCTCCAGTGGCTCCATCCCCAACCTGCAGCCTCCTGACCCCCCTTAGGATGAACCAAAGTCTTTTATCCCATTTCCAGAGCAGGGTGTAGTGACTGGAAAAAAAACCTGCTCAGCCCCAGCAAGATTGAGGGTTGTCTTAAGGCCACATTGACTCTAATTTCACTTTTTTAAAGTTTTTCCTTAAAAGAAAACTTGTCTCTCACTGAAATTTCCCGGGTCCTGCTGAGTCACTGCTGGTTCCTCTGTAGCTCTGAGGTTTTGATGAGCACCCACCAGGCTTTCCTGGGAGTGTTCATTGAGGGCTGGAGCTCGAGGAGCTGCTTCCCACGTGCTGGAACAATCAACCACGGAGCCCCTTTGCATCAGGGCAGCACTTGGCTGAGCCCAGAGCTGCTCCAGGTGCCAGAGAGCTGGAAGTGAGAGGGAATCTGGGCTGGGAATGCTTCGGAGAGAGAGTGAGTTGGAGGCTTCTTGGAGGAGGTGAGAGAGGAGCAAGGGGGTGATTTGGAAGGGGTTGTGCAGTGGTGGAGGTGGGGGGAGATCCTGTGACACAGGAGCCTGTAATTCCTCCTGGGAAGCATCTTCAAAATAGTTCATATCCACCTGAGCAGCACCTGATCTGAGAAATGGGTACCAGAGATCAGGATGACAACAAAGCCGTGTTGTCAGTGCTGCACAAATGCTCCCAAAGGCTTGAGGAAGGATAGGCAGAGCTCGTGGGTGAGGAGAGGGGAATAACTTCAGCTCAGTGGCTGTGACATGGACACCAGCAGTCCCAGCTTCTGGTGTTTGACTTACCTAATCCTGGGTTTTGCCCATGGGCTCCGTGGCCACTTCCACTATGGATAGGCTGTTGTTCCCTGTTGTGCTTGTGCATTCCCCTGGGCCTCCTGTGACCCAGCAGGACTGTTCATTCCAGGAAGGGCTGTGAAGTTTGCCTTTCAGTCAGACAAGAGGGATCAGCTGGGCAAGATCAATCCCCTGCCTGCTCTGCATCACTTTGTCCTCGTAAGCTGCCAGTTGAGCTCTAAATGTCTGAAAGCACATCCTGCTCCCCGGGATGAGTTGGTGTCACAGCAGCATCACCTGAAGGATGGATTTAAGCCACCAGCTCCTCACAAGAAAGAGGAGCTACGTGTGAGGTGGTGTGTCTTGGCAGCCTGTGATCCTTCATAGGCTGGAGGGAAATTCAGGAGGATAAAACATCCTCAGCTCTGAGTCAGCCCTGCAGCTTAATGTCAGCCCTAATACCTGTTCTGGGAGGGGGGAGCTGGGGCTGGAGGAGTGCTCAGGTGGGATGGAGCTGTTTGCTCCTCAGCCTGGTGGGCTGTGACCCGTGTGTGACCCCGATGCTCCATCAGGGTGAGGAAGGTGGGGCCGTGTGGGGATCCCAGACTCCTTCTACAGCTCCTGTTGGGGCAGAGCCAAGTGCAGGCAAGGCAGGAGTCCCCCCCTGGAGGCATCAGCACTGCTGGAGTCCTGCTGGAGTCCCAGCATGTCAGGGGGCACTTAAGGACCCAGTTTAAGCTGGGCCTTAACCCCACGTTTCCTGGCTTTGCCTGATGGAAGCCAGACCTGTGCCTGGTTTGAGCAGGGCTTTGGGGCAGTGATGGATTGCAGGGTGAGCTTTACCACCCTTCATCTGCTTCCTCTGCTCCTCTGGCCCCGGGTGTGCAGTTCAGTCAGAGTTTATTATAAATAACTCCAGATAGCAAAGGAAACATCCCGGGCTCGTGGTATTTTTTTTTTTCCTTGGCAGTTGCAGAGCGAGGCAAAGGAGGGGGTTTAATGTAACATTTCCAGCCCAGATCTGTACAAAGAGTGACTTGTGTTTAGAGAATTGGGCCTTTAACAATGTCTTACCAAAACAGCCGGGACGCTCCGGTGGGATGCTGGGCTTCCTTGGAGCATTCCCCAGACAGTGCACTTCCACCTCGGACTGTCTGCTGCTGTCTGAGACAGAACTGAGCCTGTTGTTCTGTTCTCGCTTCGCCTCCTCCGAGCTCCTTCCCAGAGCCCTCAGAATTCCCTCATCACCACGTCCTCCCGCGTGTCCTTGGCAGGGGAGCCGAGGTCACGGTGCAGCAGAGCTCATCCTGCACGCTGGGATGGAGCCTCAGCACAGCAGAGTGGCAGGAGTTTGGGAGCAGGCAGTGCTGAACGACCCTCGGAAAGGAGGCTTGGAATTTTTTTCCCCCCCCCTGCAGCAGAGCTCGTGGACGCCTCACTCCAAAGGAATCGCTCCTGGGGTCACCCTGGGCTTCCCATCCTCGGGCTGTGGAGCAGAGAGACACATCCTCCCCCAGGGAAGGCAGTGCTCAAGGAATGCGCTTGGCCCCGGCAGCCTGTCCTGCTCCAGTCTCCCTTTGGATGCTGTCCAGCTTTTCTGCAACTTCCAACGGCTCCTGGAGCGATCCGGTGCCA
Organism: Lepidothrix coronata; assembly: GCF_001604755.1. Classification (NCBI taxonomy): domain Eukaryota; kingdom Metazoa; phylum Chordata; class Aves; order Passeriformes; family Pipridae; genus Lepidothrix; species Lepidothrix coronata. The sequence goes on from NW_016690281.1 coordinate 2,119,526, forward strand.
AACAACCGCCACCCCGCCTGCCGCAGCGAGGGCACCAGACATCCACGGGATGCTGTCTGCCTTGGAATGCCTGGACCAGCATCCCTAAAAAGGCTCCCGGCCCTGGCGTGTGCCAGGGGGCTGCCAAGACGGACGGGATCAATCGGGCTCCGCGTGTTGTTTTCCCTGGAACACCGTGACGCGCTGCCCTTCCCGCGGGCTGGGGAGCCAAGAACCTTCCAAAAGCTTCACCTCCTCATTCAGAGCCTGACTGAGCTTCCACCCTGAAGAGCTTCAGTCTGGCCGTTGGAAAGAAAGGAAAAAATCGGTCTTCCCGTGGAAGTTCTTGTTCTCTCCGGCCCATGAATAGGAACGGGAATTGGGCAGGCTGGATCCAGGGGCAGCTGGGCAGGTCTCAGCCTTTCTGGAGGGAATCACTTGGGCCTGAAGAAAGCTCCACATTTATCAGAGTATTTCTGGAATGATCCTTGATCCTGTGCCTATTTGATAAAAGTATGATCGGTTCCTGTTTTTCCAGATGCTCTTTGCAGAGGGCCGGAGGAACTTTGGGATAATGTCAGCACTGACTAAATTCACTGTGAGGTCCCAGGGCTATGGGCAGGGTCTGGTTTGCCTTTCTGGTGGGTGGAAGTGCTTTATCCCAGTTCACAAACTCATGGCTGCAGCTCCCAGGGCAGACCCAGCAGCTCCTACCAGCCTTTGGAAGGTGGATAATGGATGACTCTCCTGATCTGCCACTGTTGGACACAAACCCTCTGGATCTTAGGAGGCAGCCCCTTGGGTGTCCCAGTTTCCTAGCAATGCTTCTTGGGATCAGGGAGATGTGTGTTCACTGGGGGTCTGAGCACTGCTCAAATTCCTGGATAGTGCTGAGCCCGGAGAACCTCTTTTGGCTGGAAAAACACCCTGCTTTTGGCATTTTTCCGTGTGTGCCTGGTGACCCCCTGCTCCAGGAGCACTGCCATCCCTGGCTGTGCAGGGACAGGTCTCAGGAGCCATCCCTGGCTGTGCAGGGACAGGTCTGAGGAGCCAGGTGGCCACGAGATACCAAACCTTGGCTGCTGGAGCTCCCGGGGAAGGTTCCGAGCACGGGTGGTGAGTAGGGAGCAAATTAGGATCTGAAGTGAGATGTGGGTGGACACTCAGCTCCCTGGCTGGGGGAAGGGTGGGATCTCAGCTGGCTTTCCCTGCTGACATCCTTCAAACTGGAGCAGGCTGGGAAAGGAGGGATTTTTTTTTTTTTGTCCCTTTTTTTCCTGGAAGTCTCTGAATTCTGAGCATGAAGAGCTTTGAGGGCTCAGTTGTCCTCCAGCTGAAGGTTTCAGGCGTGTTGATGAGAGGATTCCACGTTCAGAAACAAACCCATGGGGACCTGACTCTGCTCCCATGATCTTCCTTTTCCACCTGCTTTGACATGAATGGCTGCTGATCTTCCTAATCTGGAGCAGAACCTCCCCCTGGAGATATTTGTGGACATCAGTGAGGTTGGAGTGTGGTCAGGACTTGTGTTCTGGTACAGTTTGGATGCCTCTGGTGCCATTGCTTGGAAAAATGATATTTAACAATTTCTAGCAGGAATCTGGTGCTTCTTTGGTAAAGTCTGGAAGTTTAATTCAGTTTTATTTATTGTATTGACCTTTGGATCAAGAGATCCCCACTGGTTGTTGAATACAGGGAAGGTTATTGCTTTACTATCCCCTGTTTCTGTGTTCTTTTTCTCTGTGTATTTACCCTGCCAAGGACAGGAGGTGGATAAACCTTTGGGCTGACTCAGTTGCATTCCTTTAGTGGAACCAGTTGGGAAGGTATGGACATAATTTCGGGTGTTATCTTGTTCTCTGTGCCTTAAATGCCTGGCTGGGCTCCCCTACTTGGATGCCCCAAAGGAAGGAAATTGTAAAGGATCCAAAGTCTGCTGTGATCCCACCAGGACAGGGAGGTGGAAGCATCCAGCCAGCCCTCGGCTCCTGCTGCTCCACTTGTGTCTCAAAACTCCCATTTATCCTTTTGCCTGAATTAAGGGGGGAAAAAAAAATACATATATACACTTGTATGTTCCTCAGTTGAAGCGTGAAGAGAAAATTCCTGTTTGGGATTATTTTGAGGCTCTGAAAAGATTCCTGAGGCCGTTTCTCCCCTGATTTATGGCAACACCCAGAGCGTCGCCACGTAAATGACTTTTAAATGGAACGTTTCAGCGGTTTTATAAGAATTCCTCATGTGAGGGGGAAAATAAACAGTTTGTCATTTACCAGCCTGTATTTGATTATTAGATTTGTTACTATAAACATCAGGCAACGCTTCCTTCAGCCCAGGCTGCTGGAGATGTATGACCTGGGAGAGCCATCCCGTTAAATAAAACCCAACCTGACGTGGGAAGTCGGCGTGGGACCCATCAGGCCCCTTCCCTGCTGGCTGCACAGATGCTCCTTGGCCAGAAATGAATATCTGATGTTGAGGTGAACGTGACTCCAGCTTTTCAGATCTCATTCCAAAAGCAGACAGGGCTGTGGAAGGTGAAGCACGTGGGGTTGGTGTCCTGGGAGAGCATCAGGCTGTGCTGGAGGGATGTGGTGCTTCGTGTCTTTGGTGTTTGAAGAAGTCCAGGGCAGAGCAGTGAGTTAGGAAATAAATGTATTCTCTGTGTGCTGAGGGGTCTCTGTGGGCAGAGCATCCTGGGGGGCACCAATTCCTTTGATGTGCAGGAATGGAAGGACCGTCCTGTGAGTGGAAATACGGGATGGGAATCCAGAGATCTGTTGGTAGAGGGCTGTAAAATGTGTCTGAGGCCCTTGGGATGAGGCTTAGAGAGTCAAACCTTCACCCAGGTGCCTGGCAGCTCAGGAGCTGCTTCCAGGAGCTATCCTTTTCCCTTGGGATGAAATGCATCCTGCGTGGAAAGGAGATTTCCATAAAACCAGTGATTTGGAGGAACATCTTGGCTGTAAGGGCCATGAAGAGCTTTCTGGAAGTGGTTGGACTTTGGAGTTGGGCTGGGGAGGTGCAGCCTCAGGTGCCTTCAGCCCCAGGGTGGCAGTTCCTGCTCCCAGCTCTGGGATCAGCGGCAGAGCTGATCCCTGTGGGATAAATCCTCCTGGAAATACAGTGTTTGGGCAGTACCAGGTGAATTGTCACAGGATGGGCACCTCGAGGGGGTGATGAGATGCAGGACAGCCTGGCCCTGGAGAAGGGGAGGAGGTGCCATCCCCCAAAATCCCGTCTGAGGGACACAGCCAGGGCTCCTGCAGCTGGGAATCATGGAAAGCAGGAGGAGCAGGGGCTTGGTGCTGCCACCACCCCTGAGCTGGGTGTTCCATCACCCTGAGCCCTTCTCTTGGTGCCAGTTCCTCACCCTGGGCACCGTCCCTGCCCGGGGTGATCCATCCTTGCTGCTCCCACGTGTGTGGTACCTGTGCCTTGGCACTGCTCTGCTCAGGGGGATTTCAGTCAGGATTTAAATTGCGTAGGTGGCTTTGCTGAGACTTTGATTCCTCTGTGAGGAGCCAAGGCTGTGTTGGAAAAACAAATCCCTGGCCTTTTGCTTCCCAACCAGCAAAGGGCCGACGTTTTAATAGGAGGGAGGGTTTGGTGGCCAAGTGCCAGCGGGATGAGCTTCTTCCCTGGGGCTCTGCTTGCCAAGATGCCATCCCTGGCTCCAGGAAAGCTTTCCCTGCTTGCTCCAGGCAGTGGTTTTTGTTGTCTCCAACCTGTGGGAGTTAATCCCACACAGCCACGCGGGGTTTATGAGGAGGGAGATGTTTCCTTGGCCCCAAGGGGGGTTCCTGGCAGTGCCCAGGAGCACCCCTGGGTGTTTGCCCTCTCCCTGCACCCCTGTCACTGCCCCTCTTTCCCAGGGGAGCTATTTAATTGTTATTTCTGGGTTCAGAAAAGGCCTTTTTCTCCCGTTGTGCTGCAAATTAATCTTTTCATGGCATCTCACGGTGTGTGTTATTTTCCTAAACAAAAGAGAGGTTGAGAAGTTTTCTTCCCCTTCCTTTTCCATGGGGGAAAAAGCACATTGCTGTGTCTTTTTACCCTTTTTACAACTTGGAGTGTTTAGGGCTGTGCTGAAACTGAGCCCAGGTTTAGGAGGGTGTTTCCTGCATGGTTTGGGCTTGGCTCCTTGGTATTTTGTGGGTATTTTGTGCCCTGTGGGCAGAGCATCCTGGGGGGCACCAATTCCTGGGATGTGCAGGAATGGAAGGACTGTGAGTGGAAATATGGGATGGGAATTCATGGATCTGTTGGCAAAGGAGTGTAAAATACCTCAGAAGCCCTTGGGATGAGGCCTAGAGAGTAAAACTAGGATATGGGAGGATATAAGGATACGGGGTGCTGCTCTCCCATGAATTCAGAGCCCCTTGCACTCATCCATAGCAAGGGATTATTCCATAATTTAAGAGGACCAACCAAAGCATGATCATCCCAATAATGCCCTCTTTAAGCTCAGCTCATTTCAACTTGCTTGGGGTGACCCTGTGATGAGGGACTGTGGGGAAAACCCACATCCTGCCACTAAACCCGGGAAAACAGGTTGAAAAATGGGATCTGTTCCATGCCTAACGACCAGCTATTATTTCTTTCCCCCACACTTTGAAAAGCAAAGTGTGAAATTTGTGCTGCTCCCAGGATCACTTCCTGGTGTGCCAGCTGTGCCCTGCAGAATGTGCAGCACGTGCTCGTGCCCAGAGACCCAATGAAAGTGGTAATTAGCCCCCGAAACAAATGAGAAGATACAATTTTATTCTGCATCGTGCCTTTTCTGCAAACTGTGTCTCCAAACAGGGGTGGAGAGTCAAGTAATGCAGAGCTTAAATAATAAGCACACTGGGAGAGTGGATTAACAGGAAAGGGATGGATGTTGCTGCAAAGTGGGGAAAATTGGGTTGGGAAGAGCTGAGGGTGCCTGTGTGGGGACCACGTGGAGCTTGGGTTGAGCCTCAGCTCTTCCTTCGTGTTTGTGCCTCGTGGTTGAGGAGGGAGGATGAGGATGGAGGGCTCCTGGGATGCAGCTGATGGATGAGGGGTGTCCAGCCAGCTCTGAAATGAAGGAGGGCGATTTGGAGCCAATTTGTTCATCTTTGCTGGCTGAAGACAGAGTAGTTATTGCACCGCTCTCTCTCCCCTCTGCTCCCTCTCTGCCTCATTGACTCAGCAGCTTTAAATCTCAGCTGGAAGCACAACTTTATCTCCTTCCCTCCTCCTTGCTCTGCTCCCGTGCCAGCCTTGGAGCTGTGGGGAACCGGGAGCGCTTCCAGGGGGATGCAGGAGGTGGAATGTGGCTGGGCTGCAGCAGGAGGCAGTGCCATGGGCAGGAGGGGCCAGGCCTGTGGCCCTTTCCCCTTCATTCCCTACCTTTGGAGACGAGGCTGCTGCCAACTCCTCCAGCTTTCACGGGGAATCTTGAAGAGCGTGTGAGAAAAGTTGGGAAAAATATCCACGTGTGTGATGGAGTTAATCATGGACACGTAGGAATCAATTTGAGCTCAGAGGGTCTGTGCCTTGCCTTGCTAGAGCTGAGTTCACATTTAGGCCAGGCTGTCTTAGTGTCACAAGGGGAAAGGGGTGAAACAGGGAGAAAACAGAATAAAAGAGGTGGTTTTAAACCTCAGGGGTGAGAACCACAGCTTGGAGAATCCTCCTGTCCTGGGGAGGATCCCAACGGGATGATGATGGTCTCCTTCCTCCCCTGTCCCTCTTCCCTGTGCCTGGTGGGATCCCTCCCACCCCAAATCCACCACCAACCTCTTTGGTGGCTGTGGCTGCAGGAGCAGGCATTGATTTTTCCTTGGAGTTCCGTGGTTTTGGAGGTGGATGTCGGCCAACCCCAGGAACTTCACTAAACCCGAGTCTGGTGTGAGCTCTGCACTTCTGGTTATTTATTTATTTTTTTTTTTGTGTGAGCTCTGCACTTCTGGTTTTTGGTTTTTTTTTTAAATTGCTGTTTCATCTGCACTCCTTCAGTGTGTTTTATTTTTTAGTCCATCACCCTGAATGGTTGGTGGCTCTGAGAAAGCAGAGATGTTTTATTGAACAGAAATGTGGATTCAGGTGGTGTTATCCAAGGATAGAAACAAGGCAAGGCTGGAGGAAATCTCTCTCTCTCTCTCTCCCTCTCTCTCTTTAGGCCAAGTGATCAATCCATAGGGAAAAAAGATCCAGCTTTTGGATCTTTTGGAGACACATCTTCAGCACAATGTGCAGCTTATGGCCTCAAGTTGTGCCAGGGGAGGTTCAGGTTGGATATTATGGAAAATTTCTTCCTGGAAAGGGCTGTCCAGCCCTGGCACAGCTGCCCAGGGCAGGGGGGGAGTCCCCAGCCCTGGAGGGGTTTAAAAGCCCTGTGGAAGTGGCACTTGGGGACATGGGTCAGTGGTGGGGGAATGGTCGAACTATGATCTCACAGGGCTTTTCCAACCTAAATAATTCCATGATTCCATGAAACTGTGTGGCTGTTCCCATCCCCAAGGCAAACCCAGCCACTGCCCATCAGTGGGGGCTCTGACAGCCCTGGGCTGGTGTTGGAAGGGATGGTGTTCCTCAGGACGGGAGAAGCAGGAGAAGCAGGTTTTCCTGTGGGATTTGCACCTGTCTCAGGATGAGATGGGCCATGAGGCTGAGGAGGACATGGAGGTGACCTTGCAGGAGGCTGCTTTGTGCAGGATTTGCAGACTTGAGGCTTTTTGAAAGCTCTGAGTGAAAGCCAGAGGTTCTAAAAGGATTTAATCGAGGGCCAGGGAGCACCTTGGGGTCTGTAGCTGCTGCCTTACAGGAGCTCAGGGCTGCTGGAAATTGGGGAAACAGAGAGATTTGGGATAAACACCTCGGGGTCTCCACCTGGAGAGTTTTGATAATGTTGTTATTGCTGTTCTTGTAGCAAGATTGTTCCAAGAGATCCATAACCCCCTTCTGAACCATCCCTGGGCTGGCTTGCTGAGCTTAAAGAGAAATAGGAATACTTGGAATTCTTCATTTAAAGTGAGTTTAGAGGCAGTGATAGAGTTTGGTGGGACCATCTTTCCCTGGAGCAGTCTCTGCACATGGAGGAGGAATCGTGTTCCCTCTTCTCCACACATTTGTTTCCTGTTGTTTTGGTGTTGTGGCAAATCTTCCCCGCCACAGATCATTCAAGAGCTCAGGAGGGACGTGGCTTTCCCTGGGTTTTTAGGCCATTTATATATTGAAAGAGGCCTGCAGTGCTTTTTTATGCTGAAAGATGAAACCATGTCCCAGAGCCAGAGGCTTCAGACATCCAGAGTGTGATTTTTTTTTTTTTTTTTTTTGAAACCTGGAGCAGTTTTTGCAGTGCTTTTAACTCTTAATTTAGTTTGGTGAGATTTCTTCCTCTCATTATGCAGCAGATAAAATACTGTCCTTGAGGGAAGGAATCACTGTTTTATACAGAGACTGAAAATACCTTGATTTTTCCTTTTCTCCGGGAGCTTGTTTGAAGTGAATTTTGGCTGTGGTGAGAGGTACCAGAGTGATGGTTGGAATGGAATTCTACCTTAAATGGGTTTAAACTGACAGAGAGGAGGGTTAGGTGGGATATTGGGAAGGAATTCTTCCCTGTGAGGGTGCTCAGGCCCTGGCACAGGTTGCCCAGAGAAGCTGTGGCTACCCCATCCCTGCAAGTGTCCAAGGCCAGGTTGGACGGGGCTTGGAGCAACCTGGGCTAGTGGAAGGTGTCCCTGCCAATGGCAGGGGGTGGCACTGGGTGGGCTTTAAGGTCCCTTCCAACCCATTTGGATTCTATAACCTTACAGGAGAGGAGGACAGGTCCTCCCAGTGAAGGTATTTGCAGTGTAGGTATCCTGGCAAACTTAACCACAATCCCAAATTTCCAAGGATCCACATTAACCCAACAGCAACATTTATTAGGGCATTTTAAACCCTGAGTCTAATCCTACCCGGGACAAGTCAGTTTTAATTCCCCTTGTTATGCCAATTAAACACCAGCATCAGAGTAATACTTTAGATTTAAATTCTAGATGTTTCTCAAACCCTCTTGCATTTCCACACCTCAGCTTTTCCTGCAGGGAATGTTCTTGTAGCTGGTGTTTATTGGGGGCTCAGCAGCACGTGGGGGCTGAGAGGGATCTGGATGCTGGATTGACAGGAATATTTTACCTTTCTCTGCTCTTTTCTGAAGTGCAAACTCCACATCCTTGAGGCCTGTCAGTGGGTGTGTGACAGCAGAGAGAGGGACAGCTGATGCCCTTTGTCTCCAGGCTCAGAGCAAGGGGGTGTTCTGGGTTTCCATGGTTTCCCAGTAAGGGATCAGGGTTTCCCAAAGATGCTGGACATCCAATCCACTGGGTACCAGGGGCCTGTGCTCTGCAGAGCATCCCTTGTGGCCCTGGACCACTCCCCCTGGTCCTGCCTTCCCCCAGCTCAGCTGGACTGTCCCAGCATGAGCCAAGAACTCCCTCCTGACCCCACTGAGATCTTCCTTCTCCAACTCTCACACTCTTATGATGGAGAACAACGAAACCACATCCCCTGACTTTGCTCCTTCCATCCCAGTCCCGTTCTAACAAGTGTATTATTTTTGACCCATCACAGGATGGGATAAAAACCCCCCATCCTGTTGAGGCAGAATTAAAAGAAAGGCAGATTTAAGGACATTTGGGGGCAGCTTGGGATTTTCCTGGGTGTTCCCTCTCTTTCCAGCCCCTCTGGACCTTTAGGAACATCCCGACCAGTTGCAATAAAGGGGCTCTGAAGTAGCTTCTTGCCTTGTAACTGCTCCAAGGAAAAGCAGTTGTGGTGTCAGATTTTATGATATCTGGGGCTGGATTTGTTCAAACTGAAATTACAAGTGATTTTGGGTTGGGAGTTCTTTTGGAGGAAGGAATCCCTGGGTGGGATCCCCTTTTATCTTCGACTTGGTGGATCTTCTACGTTATGAACAACCAACGTTCAGTTCATCTGCCTAGGGTTGGATTTTTAAAGTGCCAGAGGAATTAATTTGTTACTTGGAAACCTTGGAAGAGATCCATGTTAGATGTGCATCCACTGCACACAGAGATTCCCAAAAGGGATCTGTCTCCTTGTCCAGAGAGGGAAAAGTTCTTGGAAGCATTGCCCTGACATTAACAAGCAGAGAAAAATTGCCTTAAACCTGATTATTTATTGATTTGATCCGATTTCTGTCTTCTGCCAGCAGTGAGCACAGTTTGCTATTTATATAAACCAAAGAACTCATACATATGTGTATGTATAGATATTTATTATATATATATATATTTATATATATCTTCTAAATGTGTTAATCTGCACTATCTGACAGTTCCTCTGATGTGGGAGGCTCTTCCAGCCAAAAATATTGGTTTTACTACTTGGCATCTGACTGAGAGCTTAAGCTGGAGGTCTAAACCCCCTCCTGGAAGTCTGACAGCTCCAGGCTGGGGTTTTAATATTTGCATGTGAAATGCATTTGGTTAATATTGCCTGAGCCTTTTATTGTAACTGCAGAGGATAAAACCCACGGGGGCTGGTTTGATTTGTTTGATATTCCTATTAGTTTATCAGAAGAGATTATCTCTCATTTATGGAAAGCAAGCAAACATGAAAAAAAAAAAGAAATAGAAGCCATGTGTTCTCCCCCCAGGCTTGTTTAGTTATTAGACTATTATTACAGTTAATTCAATGTTATTTGGCTTGGAGAGGAATCACTATTGTTACAGAAGTGCTTCAGAGCACTTAATACTCCACACACCACCTAATTGTCCTGGGAGAAAACTCATTGAAACCTGTAGGAAAAATCATAGGAACGGGTTTGGCATTAACTCTGATTTAAACTGTGGATTTGGGAAAGGTTTTGAACCACCAGAACTCTCATTTTGAGGAAAAAAAACCCATACAGAATATCAGCAAAATGAAGTGAGGAAATGCTTTGCAACCCCCTTTTTCAGCTGAGCTCCATGTGTTAAATCCTGGCTGAGGTTTTGAGGCGTAAAGGTATGGAAGGGGGTGTCTTTTCCCAGGAATATTCATACTTATATATATATATATATATATATATATATATGTATTTATAGGGTTCAAGTGTTGCTGTCCCTTAAACTTCAGTTGCTCCACAAAAAAAGCACGACAGGTGTAAATGGAGAAACCCTCAAGTGGGCTGGGAAAAAAAAAGGAGTTTTTATTAAAAGAATCCAGGTTTCCTCTGTGCTGCCTGACCCCACGGTGTGTGTTCCACAGGTGCTCCCAGGGGGATGCTCTTTCTGGTCCAGATAAATTCCCTGCTGTGGCTGCCAGGTGTTTCCTCGTTCCTGGGAAATTTGCTGTTACAGCAGAAAACAGAGGTTTCCTTCATTTCCATCCGAGTTTTCATCTCCTCCCCTGTCCTTTCCCAGGTCAGACTTAACCTCTCTTCCTGACCCCTGAACCGGGATGTTCCCAGCACAGAGGGGTTTCCTGGAAGCACCATAAAAACTCCCAGCCGGGGTTTCCCTGCCCAGCCAGGGAATTTTTTGGGAGTGAGGGAGCGGGTTGTGCTTCCCGGGAAAGCCGGGAGGGAGGGAGCAGTGCCAGAGTCTGGATTTCCTTCTCCTTCCTCTGCCTTTCCCCATCTTTCCCACCTTCTGCTCCCCCTCTCTGTAGTAACACTTCCCGCAGCCCAGCTGTGTTTTTTAGGACGAGGAGGGAATCGCAGTTTGGAATCCAGGGCGAGCAAATTTAGCCAAGAAAGTGGGTCTTGATGGGAGCACACGGAGAGAGGGGCCATGGGGGATGTGGCAGGAGGGAGGAAACCACTGAACTTCCCGCCCTTTCTCGCTTTTAATGGAGAAATCTTCTTATTTTGACCAGGAGAGCTCAGAGCCCTTGATGAGATGGGGAGTGCCCACCCTAAAATCTTCCTTTTATTCTATATCGTGGGTGAAAAAGGCAATCTGGGGAGGTGAGGAGGGGAATCTCTGGGCTGTTTTCATCCCCCCTCCTTTGCTCAGCCTTCCCAGAGGATTTTCACGGGATTTTTTACACCACCCCCCCCCACGCTCCAGAAAAAAAGTTGTTTGTTGCTTTTTTATTTGGGGTGGGGAGAAGGGAAGGGAGAACTATTAATGAGTTTGGAGCTGTTGCCATGGGAACCTGTTGCTAATGAATCTCTGGGGTTTCCTCTCCACCTTGAGCCCTGTTTCCTGGTAATAACATTCCCATGGCAACGGATGTCCCTGATCCCCTGCCTGGCTCCGGGGCCACCGCCTTGGATGGGCAGATAAAGCTCCTTTTAATGCCAGCCAGGGGATTTACATCGAGGAGGCATCACTCCTGTGCTCCCTCCTCCTGCACCTGCAAGTTCAGAGAGGTTTGGTTTTTTTTAAACAGTTTTAACATTTCACCAAAAATTCCCAACCTGATCCCTTCCTTTCCAGTGGTTTTTCCCCCCAAACCCACTGTTGCTGCAGCCTTTGCCTCCCATGGGGGTGTTTGGTGCCTGACCTGGTGTTGGGGTTTAGGTTCATTGGGGTTTTTTGCCCCCTAAAGCAAGTTTTCAGTTTAGGTTTGGTGCTTGACTTTTTCCCTGTCCCCTTGCAATGCCAGAGGTGAAATTCCTGCCTGGAAGCAGGAGGGTTTAGAAGCACTTTGGGGCAGGGGGCCACGCTCAGCTGCCCATCACCTGTCCTACAAAAGTTGCTCAGCTTCAGATCCCAACTCATTTGTCTGATGTTGTGAAGTGGATTGATCCAGGAGCTCTGATCCAGGCTTGCTCCATGGATATCAGCTCCATAGGAGGTGCTGTGGGATGGGATCAGTCCCCTGAGCCAGCAAGGGCTGACACTGGGATTGTTTTATGGATAATGTCTCCAGGCACAGCCAAAAGTAGGGATTGAATCTCCTCACTGAGAGATTTTTGTGGAGTTCAGGGTTCGGATTCCTGGGATTTTTGAGTCCCACGTGTATCCATCATCTTGGACACCCCAAAAACTGTTCTCCCCTCCTGAGGGGAATTCTCAGCTCTGGGAATCCACTGTGCTGTGTTCCAGCTGGTTGGGGTGGTGGGAAGAACTGGGGGAAGGAGCTGAATTCTCTGTGAGGGACAACAGGCCACAAGTCATGGAATCCTAGAAGGGTTTGGGTTGGAAGGGACCTTAAAGATCATCTTGTTCCATGGGCAGGGACATCTCCCACTGGGCCAGGTTGCTCCAAGCCGTGTCCAGCCTGACCTTGGACACCCCCAGGGATGGAGGTGACACTGCCCAAGTGACACCTCCCATGGAGAGCTGGGAGCCCCCAGGTAGTTGATGTGCTGGACTGAGCTGCTTCCCAGCAGGAAAATGGAGTGTTGGAACAAAAAAAGGCAGCAATTGAGAAGCCCCAGTAACATTCAGCTGGAATAAAAGAAGTGCTTTCTCTTTAATTTACGGCCTGGATCCGGCAGGACAAAGAAATCTCCTGTGCATCAGCAGCGGCTCGTTGGCAAGGCACAGAAAGGAGGATAATGGATGGTGGGGATCTCCAGGGCCTGGCAGTTCATCTGCTCATGCCACTGCCCCCCCAGCCACTGCCCTGGCAGTAAATCCTCAGTGAAGGAGCAGCCTCTGCATAAGCACTTAAGTGCTTTTGCTGTTCAAGGCAGAGCAGACACTGAAACCCATCAGAAGGTCCATTTTTCACCGGGCAGTATTGACTGATCCGTTCAAGCAGAGTCACCTCCCATCATGGGCTCTGGGCACGATGATATTTTTTCCTCTCGCAGCGTCTTTCAGGAATATTTTATGGGTGTTGTGGTTTTTTGTTTTTTTTTTTTTTTTTTTTGAGTAGTGCTCTGTAGGTGTGGATAAATCAAACCTCGGGAATTGAGATGGCAGAACTGGAGTACTGAGAGTACTACAGGAGAGCGAGAGCAGGACTTGGGAGCGCTGAGAAATCCCGAATCCTTATTCCAGGCTGAGACTTGAGCTGCCTAAGAACGGCCGAGGGCGTTTCTCCCAGGATTGCAATCACTGGGATGAAAGTTAACTCTGATCACCCAGAGCTTTGGGCACGTGTGTTCCCAGGTATGAAAGAGCAGAGCTAACGATCCCTCCTAAAGCCATGAATAATTCATCTGGTGATTGATGGGGGCTCTGAAGCGGAGCTGAGATCCCCTCCCCGTCTCCCAGCCGGGTAAACTGGAGCTAATTGAATAGTTGAGAGATCATAAATAAACGGGAGGGGTTGTGAGACAGGACGTTGCTGTTGATCTCGTTTGTCTGGAGGAGAAGGTTGGATCGTGGCAGCTTGGAATTACCACCGTGCAAGGAATGGGAAAATTAAGGAAATGCAGCCCAACAACTGATTGGCAGGTGGGGGGAGGAGGCAGAGACAGACTTTGGTTGTGGCTCTCCAGGCTCCCAACAGATGTTGTGCCACAGTTGCATGGAATGATGTTTGATTAGAGGATGGGTTGTTGTCACCTTTGTCCCATGAACCTGGGGGTGCTCAGAGCCTTGGAAAAGCTGCCTTTGGGAAGGGAAGGTTTGCAAGGAGTTCAGTGTCCTGCTAAGAATTGAAATCTCTCCAGGTCATCAGCCTTAGGGAGGAGGAGGAAAAGGCCACAGTGGTTCTTTGTCACACTTCTGTGTAAAAAATGCTTGTTCTCCCACCAGCTTTCCTAGAAGAGCTCCAGGGTGACCTGAGAGCCCCTTCCAGGGCCTAAAGGGGCTCCAAGAGAGCTGGAGACAGACTTGGGACGAGGTCCTGGAGTGCTAGGACAAGAGGGAATGGCTTCCCAGTGCCAGAGGGCAGGATTAGATGGGATATTGGGAAGGAATTCTTGACTGTGAGGGTGGAGAGGCCCTGGCACAGGTTGCCCAGAGAAGCTGTGGCTGCCCCTGGATCCCTGGAGTTGTCCAAGGCCAGGTTGGACGGGGCTTGGAGCAACCTGGGCTGGTGGAAGGTGTCCCTGCCCATGGCAGGGGGTGGGACTGGATGAGCTTTAAGGTCCCTTCCAACCCAAACCATCCCATGCTGTGGGATCTGGCAGCAGTAGAGCCCTGACAAGGAGGGGCAGGTTCCTCTTGGTGAGGTCTCCCCGTTCTTGTTCCCTCTTAGTCCTCTCAGGCCCATTTTTGTCGTTCCCATCCTTCTTGCTCAGAACTGCACATTGCAAAGAAGCCTCTTTAAAAACACACTTCCCTTCCCGTGGCTGTTTTTCCGTTGGTTTTGAGTGATAAATATTTCATCAAATGCCTGCCTTCCAGCCTGTGCTTCCAGTTTAGCATGTGAAATCATCTAAATGGATTTATTTAGATGAGCAGCGCTCAAAAGAGCTGCTGCCTTCCTGAAGAACGGGGAGTCTTGGAGTAAAACGCTCGTTTTCTGTTGAAATCCGTGCGAGGTCACTCGGAGTCACCGTGGAATGTTTTGCCGTCCTCTGGCCATCTCCGGTGGACTCCTTGCTTTCCAAGGGCTCTTCCAAAATGGATGGCTTTGCTAGGGAGCCTGGAATGTTTTGCTGCTTAATTTAGACTGTTTATCTCCCAGAGGTCCTGGAGTTCAAAGCCTTAAGAGATGCGCCGAAGCCTCTCCGCTCTCCCCAGCAGCTGCCTTCCCATAGCACCAATCCCTACTCCAGGGTGAGCCATCCCGGGATCCTGGGAGGCTCAGGGTGTGCTAATCCAACTGCAGGAGGAGTTCTGCTTCTTAATAGTTTGATAACCCAATCTGAGGCTTCTTTGCTTTCCCTTTTTCCCGGGGCTCCCAAAAGCGTTTGGAAAACCGCTCCGGTGCCGCCGTTCTGGCGTTTCCAGCTCCCGCCGGTCCCTTGCCGGTTTCCAGGCGGTGCCTGGAGAAGGAAGGTCGGCTTTGAGGGAGATTTATGAGGTCTGGCAGCCTTTCTCCAAGGCTGTTGTTGCAGTTCTGCCATCCTTGACCTTGGAGGAGAGGCTGCCCGGGCAGCGCTGCAGCTTCCCAGTTGGCTCGTGGCGGGAAGTCCTGAGCCTGGGAAACCTGGGCTGGAAATGCTGAGTGTTCAGAGAGGTTCACGTTTCAGCACAGTGGGTGTGATTCCATCTCTCCCGGAGCGTTAGAAAGCTGGGATAATTACAGTGGAATTATATCATTGCACGGGAGAGGCTGTTCACAGCCAGTTCTTCCTAATCTGAGGGGCTGATTTAGGCTTTATTCACTATTTCTACTATTATTGTTTAAAGTGAAAAAAACCCTCCTCTGTTCAATTAAAAGAGGATGTAAGTGTTGCATTGAGATCAAAGCCAGGCCATTATTAAATCCTTCCGCTGCAAGAAAATAACCATTTCTACAACAAAACCTTAAGTGGTCACCCTCTGATAAATGCCACCTTTTATGAATTTAATTAGAAAACATTTATTTCCTGCACTAATCCTGGAGTGCTGGGAAGGTAGGCCAGTTGCCAGGACAACCCATTTCTCTCCCTCTCTCTCTCTCTCTCTCTCTCTTTCTCTCTCTCTCTCTCTCTCTCTCTCGTTCTCTTTCTCTCTCTTTTTAATCTTTATTTTTTCCTCCCCCCCTTCCTTTATTTCTCTTATGTCACTTTTGATCACATCATCTTGAAAGGAGATTTTATCATTTAAGGTCTTCAGGCTGGCTTTGATTGAAAGGCAGAGGGGTTTTTTTTGAAAGCTAATGTGGTTTGTGGAGCTCTTCTTGCAGAGTCCCCTCTGCGTCCGTGCCCGTCCTCTACGGAAAGTCACGGCGAGACGAGCGGAGCAGAGGGAATGACAGGGAGGGCTGGAAAACTGGAAAGGCAAACAGCAGACGTCTCCCCTCTTCCCTCAGCGCCTCGTTCCTGCAGATCTCAGCTGTGCAGGTCCTTGAACTGTCTGCCTGAGTTAGTTTTGTGACAGGACACGGCGTGAGGGCGGCTCAAAGTCCGGCTGGTCCGGGCGGGTTTCCTGGAAAACCACTTGTCTTTCTCCCATCCTTTCTCTCCCACTGAAATAATCTGAGTTTGAGGTTGGAGTTTAATTTAAGAAGGGGATAAACTTGAGGGAAGTGGGGCAGACAAAGCTTTTTTGGATGAGCCCAAGGGACTCGGTTGTGGTGGCAGGTCCATCCACGAGCCATGGGAGCGGGTTGGGCACAGGGAGAAGGAGCCCTGGCAGAATCCTGACAAGTCTGAAGTCTTCAGTGCAGCCATCCTAGACCAGGTCAAGCCCTGGAAAGCTGCATTTGGTCCTTCTAAGATGAGCCCTGGGCTCGATGTCCCCGGTGTCCTCCCTGGTTCACAGCACAGGCTGATCCCTCACTCTGCTCCTGGGATGAGCCACGGCTGGGGTGAAGCTCTGAGAGCTTTGCAGAGGACACTGATGGATTGATTTAAGCCAGAGAGGGAAGAACCTTGTCCCTCATCCGTGGGTTCAGAGGCTTCAGGGTGAGGAATCGGGATCTGGGCAAAGCGTGTGGAAAAACACCTTTATACAGGAGAAAAAACAGATTTAATCCCCAGTTTTCAGGATTTACTTGGCACTCAGGAGACCAGGAAGTGTGTTGTTGTCTAGTTCAGTGCCAGGACTTCTGTACCTCCCCAGAGGTTGATTTTAGGGTGGCAGTAACTCAAGCAGTGACTTAACCCCCCTCAAGTTCAGGTCCCACTTGTCCCCAGGGAGCTCCTGTCACCATTTCCCTGCTGAGCTGTGAAAGGAGCAGCAGCAGGAAAAAATTCCTGGAGTGCTGGGGATGCTCCATTAGCATTCACGGGGTGCTGTGTCAATGCTAGTTTATTTATTTATTTATTTATTTATTTTATTTATTTATTTATTCCAAGTGTGAATTGCATGAATACACAATTTGGGAAGGAAAAGTTCCAAATGTATTATTTCCACGTGGAAATGACACAGTGGGATGGGGGAGATCCAGGTTGGTCTCCTGAATCTCCTGATGGTTCCTCTTCCTCCTCTCCCGGGTGTAAATGTGCCTTTGGATCACAAAGAGATTTGTTTCTTGTTCTTGTTTGTGGCTCTCTGGGAAAACTGGGAAAAGCTACAGGATGCACGAAAGAATGGGAGTTGTGCTGCAGTGATTTACAGGGAGATAATTTTGTTGATTGGTTTTGGTGCTGTTCCCACGTTCCGCAGTGTCACACAAATCCCAGCGCACCACCCGCCCAGATGTTGGGTTTTTATTGCTTTTGCACAAGATTGGGAATCAGGAACGAGTTCTGAGAACATTCCCTTTTTTTGTGGAGTCTCTGGGAAGCCCAGAGGGTCTCCTGCCAGATGATGTGTAGCCCTTCTGCCTGGATTACTCTGCTCAGGCCTTACGGGAACTTGATGGAACTGGTGGACTTTCCCCTCCTTCTTCTCCTTGTTTGAAGGAATTACTGTTGCTGTGTCATCTCCAGTAATGCCACAGTGTGCTTGTGTTTAACTCAACGCTGTTGACTCAGAAATTCAGCTGAAATTCTCATTTGTTTTATTGCTGCTGGAGCTGTGAGGGGGAAAACATGGATAGAAAATCCCTAATCCAAAGGCTCTCTGTTATCCTGAGGGATGATGCAGGACAAGAGGAGCAGGGAGGGGCAGAGAGACAATGGATGTGCAGGGTCCTCTCCTGGGCTTTTGTGGAAAAAAAAATCACAGCTGAGCCTTAGGAGGGATGAGATCTTTCATGGGGATCTCACCCCTAATCCCTGGGATTTCAGTTCCTTATCCTGGGAGAAAGAACCTCCCAGCTCAGTGTGTGGTCAGTGGATGATTCCAGTTGGCATCACCCACATTTCACAAGTTTTCCACTTCAGCTTCTGTCCGAACGTGGGAGTTGGAATCCAAAGCCTGTCTCCAAAAATGTAGAAAATATAATTAAAAAGGGATTTTGCAGGTATTGGAGGGAACATCGAAATGCTGAGGGCGGTTGTTTTTTTTTCTCTTTTCATGCCGAATTTCTCGGTGCTGAGCAGGTGAGATGAAGGTTGGGGATTTTGGTGGTTTTTTTTTTTTTTTTTGTTCCTTGACGGGAGCAGAGCTCTTAATGAACCTCATCAATTGATTTTGGCCTTGTACTTGCTCTAAGCAAACAAAACCAACAGGAAAATCCTTCCACAAATTCCCGGTGTTTGTTTTAGCGGCGCTGCCTCGTGTCTCCCAGAACCAGCACTCCTTGTTCAGGGAGGGAAACCATAAAGCCAAATGTTAACAGGAATATTCTCATGAACTGTTAATTTTTATGTGGCCCTTCTGAAGCTCCTGAGCGTGGCTGGTTTTTGGTTGTCAGGGGCAGCCCAGGCGTGGGGGCTACTAAAAGCATCTTTTATTCCTCACCATTAGTAGAAGGGGGAAAGAAAAAAGGTCAAAATGATAAATATTATGCTGAATTTAAAGCTTTCCCATTTTAAGAGCATTGTGGATGGCTCATATGTTTCTTTCGTGGCCGAAATTAGGAAACTGGCTTTAGAATGAGAACCTAAAAAAAAAAAATAATCCCAAATTCAGCTTCTCCTAAAGCAAACCCTGAAAAAAACCTACCAGTCTCAAGCCATTTACATCTTCAAATGGTCCTTTTCATCTCTGGCTTAGCCTGCCCTGCTTGGATTTGGGGGGGAATAAGATTATGTGGAGCTTTTTGAGATGGGGCAAAGCCGATTTCTAGGCAGACACCTGACTTAGGCTGAAAGAGGAGAGCCTCAAAAACAAGGTTATTCCTATAAAATGATGATAATTGCCTGGAATCCTCTGGAATCCTCTGAAATCCCAGTGTCTGGCAGGCTCCTGCTGGTGCAGGGTGTGCTGTTGGAGGTGGCTCCTCACTCCCGAAGTCGGGCGGTGCCTGACGCGCTCCCGGGGTTGTCACCGGGGGATTTCGGGAAGATGTTGGTTTTCCAGAGGGTTTTCCAGCCCTCTGCCTTAGAGGGACAGTAGATAAATAAGCCAAATTATGAAGCAGCAGATTCCACCAGCCCAGTGCAGGCTCGCGTTGGGAACGGTGCCGAGCAGGGCGGTGACTCCAGGCCTGGAAGAGCCCTGGCAGAGCAGCAGCCAGCTCGTGACACCAGCTTTTTTTTTATTATTATCATTTTTTAGCTCAACTCCTCTTGACCTGCCGTGGTCCTTTGCCCTCAGCCCAGCTGTTGACCCCTGATTCTCCGAGCACTGCCTGTCCTGTGCCGGTTCCCAGGAGACTCGGGATGTTTTCCCGCTTGCTCCGTAGTGCTCGTGGCTGCTCTGTATTTCCCCAGATTTCCCGTGCTGAAGGGAACATTTCCCTGAGCCAAGGGAGAAAAATCTTCTCTCCTCTCTCCCTTATTTTTGACAGCAGGGTTGGGAAGGGAGAGGTGGCCGTCGATGCGCTCCGGAACAACAAAGCGGTGACGTTCCAGAGCTCACCCCAAAAATGAGATCAGCACTTCCTGCTGCCTCCTGCTCCTGCTGCTTTCCCTTAGAATTTGATCAATGACATTCATTTGTCGGGAATGGCACATCCAGTGATTTTTTTTTTTTTGGCCAGAACGGAGTGATGGGGCTGGTTGGTGTTTGGTGTGTGCAGGGGATGGGGAAGCCCAGCCGGAGGAAAACCAGCAGGCAGCTCTTGGAGGGGCTGGAGGGGACATCTGCCTGCTGTCACCAAACCCTCCGGGGCTTCCTGACTGCACAGTGACAGCCTGGGGGTTCCCCAGGGACCCCAATGAGCACAGGGGATGAGGATGGTGCAGCTGAAGGGTGAAACCCTGAGATCTGGGGTGGGTTGGTGGCGAGGTCCTCTCCAGGAGGGGCATCCACAGCTCTTTTCTGGCTGAGATAATTCAGTTCCTGTCACCTCCTGGCGTGTCTTTGATTGGTGTCTTGGGTTGAGTTCTGGGTTTGGACACAGCAGACCCTGGAGGGCAGGTTGGGCTTGAGGCCAGAACATGTCGTGACCTGAGTGTGGGTAGAAGGGCCCATCACCTGGGAATTTAACCCCTTACCCTGGCAGGATTGTCTCCCTCCAGGATTACTTGTCCTCTCGGGTGCCAGTGGCTCTCAGCTCTCTTTGGGAAGAGCTCCTGAGCTCTAAGAGCTCACAGGACACAGGTCTCTTCCTGCTGTTGCCACTTGCTTGGGTTGTGTTCCAAAGGCCAGGGGATGCCTTTGGGGCCACAAATTTATGAGGGCTTTGGGAGGATTTTTGGGGGGGATTTTGTCTGCTCTGCATCAAGTTTTGAGGCAAAGATTTGTCCTCCTGAGATGTGTGGCCCAAGCTGGAGACCCCAAGCAGGAAGGTGAGGGATTTACAGCAAAGAGCTGCTGCTCCCCCTGCCCAGCCCTCCAGGCTGGGGCTTTTAGCCCCATCTTTGCCCTTTTCAGTGATTTCTGCAGTGAAATTGGGGTGAAAGAATGCTCACCCTGGGACAGCAGGAGCCAGCCTGGGGTTTGAATCATGGAATCACAGAATAGTTTGGGTTGGAAAGGACATTTAAGCCCATCCAGTCCCACCCCCTGCCATGGGCAGGGACACCTTCCACTATTCCAGGTTGCTCCAACCTGGCCTTGAACACTTCCAGGGATCCAGGGGGAAACCTGTGCCAGGGCCTCCCCACCCTCCCAGGGAAGGATTTCTCCCTGATATGAGACCTTGCTGGAATTAAGGAATGAGATTTCCTGGAGAGGAGCAGTGGGAACCTCTTGTATGGCCCAGCCAGCAAGAGGCAAAAGTTCCCACGGGATTTAGGTGGATTATGGAGGATTAACCAGTTCGGGGTTGCTGTGTTTGGGTTCAAACTGCTAATTCCCGAGTGCTCCAGCCTTCCCACACACCACATCTCGTGCAGCTTTGTTGCTGAGGGTAAAAATCTATTTACTCCAGTCACTGATTTATTATTTATCACCCAACATTTACTTTGTGGATCATCTCCCTGTGCTCAGCTGCCAGAACCAACCAGAGCTTGGGTTTTCTGTTTAACTGGGTCTCAGGGGGCAGGGAGGGGGTTCAGGGCGAGGGGAGACGTTCAGCGAGGCCACCAGGCTCCGCTCCGGGTTTATCCCACTGTCAGGTTGTTCCAATTTTGTAGGAATTCTCCTCCCTGATAAGCCAGATCAAAGAAAAAAGGGAAAAGAAATCTATGGAGCTGGGGGTGGAGCTGCCACTTGTTGGGCTTTCCCCTTGGAGACACCCAAATTGCAGCTTTGCTGTTCCACTTGCTAATTACCCATTGTTTGATTTTTTTTTTTTGCTTTTAATTAGGAGAAGAAACCAATTTTTTTTAGTCTTTTTTTTTTTTCTTCTTTTTAATCTAGTCTTAAAACTTTCTGGGGAAAGCTGATCCCTCCTATCCCGAGGATGCTCCTGGGTTTGCAGGAGGGATCCATGTGGGGCCCATCCCCATGGATCTGCACCCTCCTCCCCTCCCTTGGCCCCAGCGGGGATTTGGGAGCCTCGCTGTGTTGATGCTGCTCCAAGGTAATAGGATGATTTATTTTCCATTTGCAAAAGTATGGAATAATCCATATTCATGTACCTCAGGCTCTAATCCCTCTTCTTTTTCCCTGGGGTGATTGCATTCATTGGGGGAGGGGTTTAAAGCTGTTTTTTTCCCCAGAGTTGCCCAGATTTTGAATTAAAAATAAGAAAGCCTCAAAACCCAGGCTGGACATACAAATTGAGCACACGCTGAATATTTTGATTAGTTTTGTCCTTTCCCCAGGACTTCATTTGAATTTCTTTTTCCTCTGGAAATTGCTCCCTGCCCCCCATCCTTCTCCCAAGATCCTTCCCCAAGGATCAAAAATACAAATTCCTAAAAAAAACAGAGAACTCAGTGTAGCTTCTTGACTCAGTCCCTCCCATCACAGGCATCTCATCCTGTATAACCTTTTCCATAAACTTAATGGATTGCATGAATTCAGATTTCCCTCTCCTGCTAATTTGGGAGGGAACAAACGAGCCGGGCTCGCACGGGACGTGATTCATCATGGAAAAGGCTGCTTTTCCCCCCTAAATGGAGGCAAAAAAGGGAGGATTTATAGGAATGCCACGAGCAGGGCCAATATTCCCAGTAGCCCTGGTCATGGGAGCGTGACAGCGATGTCCAATCTGTTGCAGCATCATTGATTCTCATCAATAAATTAGCAGTGGTTGGGATCACTTGATCCTGTTCCATGTGCCAAAGCGAGTTCCGCTCATCCCACATTTCTGTGTCAGCTCAAAACATCTCCACCCCTCGCTAAATGTTGATTTTTAACTGTCAAAAGGCTTTTCCATTGGTTGTATTTCATGACAGAATCAGTTACTCTTTTTGTTTAAATCTTAATTTAACTGACAGATCTTGGGGTTTTGGCGTTCGGTTCTTTTCCTTTCGTTCGGGAATTTTTAGGGTTGGAAGATCCACCCTCCTGTGGAGCAAGCAGGAAAAGCTTAGGTTGGAATAAATAAATAAAATAATAAAGAAATGGATTGACTTGGCACAGGGACAGTGGCCACACAAATTACTCTCTTTAAGCTCTGTGAGGATAATTAAAAGTATCTGCGTGGGCGTGAGAAACGCCAGAGCAAATCCTGTCTGGGCTGCACTGGGTCAATCCTCTCCCTTCCAGCTGATCCTGGTGGTCAGGAGCGGATCCAGAACATTCTGTGATCTCCTGTTTCACAGGAATTAATTCAATTTTTGCACTCCTGAAAACGCTCACGGAAAAAATTAAAATGGATCCACGGAGGCTCCTCAGTGGCTGAGGCTGAGGGACAATGTCACGGGGGACTAAAGGGACACCAGAGGGTGGAAAAGGGATTCACAGAGAGGAATTGCTACAAGGAGATATTGGGAGCTGCCCAGAGCTGAGGGAAGAGCTGATTCCTGGAAATATTTTGTGCCTGTCTGGGTTATGGACAAGTTTTGAGCCAGTCTGGGATTGAGGCGGGTGGTGGCTTTGACCGGACAAGAGGAAGCAGATCTAAGTTGTGCCAGGGGAGGTTTAGGTTGGATATTGGGGAAAATTTCTTTACTGAAAGGATGGAATCCCCATCCCTGGAGGGATTTAAAATCCGTGTAGATGTGGCACTCGGGGCCGTGAGTCAGCGCCGGGGGAATATTTGGACTCGATGCTCTTAAAAGGGCTTTTCCAACCTTAATAATTCCGTGATAAACACCCCAACCTGATCCCAACGGGTTGTGTGAGCATTTCTGATGGGTAAGGAACACACAGAGCAGGGAACAGCTTCGTGGTGGCCTGGGATAAAACACAAAATGTTGTTTTCTTCTCTGTTTTTTCCTGTCCTCTCAAATACCATCACAGCCCGTCTGCGGCCCAAATTATTTCTTTTAAATGCTTTTATTTATTATTTTATCTCCTTTAGCTCCAAATCCAGGTTTGATCTGGTGGTAAAGGAGGCAGCTAAAGCCCAGCTCCCCTGTTTTAATTAAAAGTGAGCTGGTGAGTCGTGCTCGCTGTGCTCGGTGAGCAAAGTGGTCCCCCCGGTCCCCTCCCGGCTGACGAAGCGTCGCCTCGGAAAATCCATCCGGCTTTTCTGAGACATGGGAAAGCCCCTGTGCGGGAAAACAGGGCACTTAATTTGTTTTTTAATATTGCTTTGTTGCTGTGCTGGTTGGGAAGGCCCTTCCTGGGCTCTGCTGATGGTGTTTTAGGCTGGCAAAGTCTGGTTTTAGTCCTGATTCGGGACTTAAGCATAAAATTCCGTTTTTCTTTTTCTGCTTTCAAATGAATTTGAGGATTTTTGAGCTAAGAATTGTTAAGAACAGAGCATGGTGCAGGTGGTCAGTGTTTCTCTCTTCTGCCTTCCTCTTGCATGAGGTTATCGGGACCCTGCTGCTGGGCTGGGATCTCCTGCTCTGGAGGTCTAAAAAAGCTCTAAAAGGGGAGTTTTCTGTCCATAGTTCTGCACTGAAAGTTGCATCATTGAAACAGGAGTTGGGTTTTCTTCTGTGTGTTGGCTCCAGAGGCTGTTTTGGCTGATACATTGGGGCTGGTGGGACCCAATTCACACCTCAGAGCTGAGCTGCCTTGCATTAAGGGATGGGGATGCTGGGATGTCCTTCAATCTCCAGAACTGGTCCTGAACTGCCAGAGGGCAGGGTTAGATGGGATATGAGGAAGAAATTCTTCCCTGTGAGGGTGGGGAGGCCCTGGCACAGGTTGCCCAGAGAAGCTGTGGCTGCCCCTGGATCCCTGGAAGTGTCCAAGGCCAGGTTGGACAGGGCTTGGATCAACCTGGGCTAGTGGAAGGTGTCCCTGCCTGTGGCAGGGGATGGAATGAGATGATCTTGAAAGTCCCTTCTAACCCAAATCATTTTGTGTTTCTATAAGATTCTACATAGAAATTTATGGCAGGAGAGCTGGAATTAGATGATCTTCAAGGTCCCTTCCAAGCCAAGCCATTCTATGATTCTGTAACACACAAATACTCTCTTGGAGCTAATCTTTAAAAATAATTGGATAAGTTTGCTGCACTGTGGCATTAAAAAAATCCTCATCACAGCCTGGGTTGCAGGTATGAGATTTCTGGGGTTTTTAATCCTGAAGGCTGCTGGAATAAGGCACTTGATGTCTGTGATCTTCTCTTACTGATCAGATCCGAGCTGGGCCACGTGAGATGCAGAGGTTTGAATGCAGATGAGACCCGAGCTCGCGCTCCTGTGGAGAGAGGGGAGCAGAAAGTGCTGACACACAGGCTCAGAAGGGCTTGTGTTTGTGCTTTTCCCTTCTCCCCTCCAGCAGAGAGGTGCCTTTGAGGCGTGTGAGGAACACAGGCTGCAGTTTAAAGCCTGGGAAGTCCTTTCAAAGGAATGCTCTCAGCTCCCACCGCGTCACCGCGACGCTCACGGGGTGCAGTTAGTTGGGGTCTTGGGTCAGGGAGATATATTTCTATAATTCCCACTGACACCATATCTCACCATTTTTAAGGGATTTATCTTCCCAGCAGCCTGGGGAAGGGCAGTCCTGTTGTCCTTCCCGGGCAGGGTGGAGGCAGGAGCGAGCTGGTGATTTATCCAGGGTGGGAAGTGATGGTGCAGGAGTGGGGCTGTGTCCCAGGCACAGCATTAATCACCAGCCCACGGCATTCCCTTGGGAAGTGAAGGTTACCCAACCTATGGATGGAGTCTGGAGAGCTTCTGGATGTCACAGCAGCAGGAGAAATAATAAACTCCTCTGCTGACAAAGTCTGCCAGAACCCCGGGGGGACTTTTGTTTTGCTGAGGAAAAACTCATGAATGGGGGCTCTTGTTTTGGGAAGAGGGGATGTTGAAACAGGGTCTGTGGAGGTGGCTGCACACAACCCCAGCCCTGCTGGGGGCTGGCAGGGGGCCCATCTGGCTGTGGGTGCTGGGGACACTCCAAAAGCCACTGGAGGGTTGAGTCTCATCATCTCCAGACCCAGGACTTTCCTGGTTGGTTTGTGCTGTGAAATGACTTTGGAGGGGAATCACAACCCTGGGATCCCAGCAGTCCCCAGCTGGGGGTGTGGGGAGTGCTGGGGATGAAGGGGCAGCATTAATAACCAAAAAGAGTTTGATAGGGAGCCCCGTGCTGGGAAAGCTCCTGTTTGGTGCCCAAATCATGGCATGGTTTGGGCTGGAAGGGACCTTAAAGCCCATCCAGCCCCACCCTCTGCCATGGGCAGGGACACCTTCCAGTAGCCCAGATTGCTCCAACCTGGCCTTGGACACTTGCAGGGATGGGGCAGCTACAGCTTCTCTGGACAACCTGTGCCAGGGCCTCCCCACCCTCCCAGGGAAGGATTCCTTCCCAGTATCTGACTAAATCTCCTCTCTTTCAGTTTGAAGCCATTCCCCCTTGCCTAAAGCTGGCTGTGAGCTGTGACAACAGGAGAGAGAAAGCTCTCAAAGTAAAAAACAACTCAGGGAAAACTTAATTTCTTCTCCCTTTCACCAAAATTCCTCCCCAAACTGATAAATGTCTAATCAAGCCACACGACTACACCCGATCCTTGTCCTTTCCCTCTGCCAAGGCTGTGCAGGGGCAGAGCAGGACTGGCTACAGCAGGAGTTGGGAAGGAGTGTGGAGATGTCTGAGCTCATCTGATGGGAGGTGAAAAATGCCCCAAACCCTCCACGTGCCTGAGGTTTGTCAGGAAATCTTTCCTAATGATTTCACTCGGCGTCTCCGCTCCTCGCTTCCCGTTCAGCCGGTGTTGGGAGGGGAGGACATCTGTAAAGATGGATAACAATGAGAACTTACCAAGGAGTCCGGCCAATTTTACTTTTAAATCAAGTTTCAACGAGCCAGGCTGTACCACCAGAAATGCCAGGGCTATTTATAGCACACATGGAGAGCAGGGAGAAAGGGAAAAATGAGGAAACTTCAGCATTTCAGCGACTCGTTGTCGGATCGATTGGTGACGAGGCAGGAGTTGGTGATGCTGGTGCAGAACATCCTGGATGTGTCTGGAGGGAGGTCAGGGGGGTGTTTAAAGTAACGAGCTGCCTGTGCATCCCCAAGGCCGGGTTGGACGGGGCTTGGAGCAGCCTGGGCTGGTGGAAGGTGTCCCTGCCCATGGCAGGGGGTGGCACTGGCTGATCTTCCAGGTCCCTTCCCACCCACACCGTTCCATGATGATTCCATGAAGGACAGGGGACCTCTGGGGTGGCTTTCGGTGATTTGGCCCTGATGTGGTTTAGGATGAGCAGATGCATCCTTGTTTCTCCTACTCTGCAGCCTCCAAGGGGATTCCAGGGGTCCTCCTTGGTGGGAATCCCTGTCTTGCTGCTGAGAACGGGCCTTGCTTGGGGCTGTTGGGGCTCTCCTTGTTTTCCTCCCGTGGGCTGAGGAACCACCACGGGCCCAAGTACTCGAAAGCATTTGAGCTGATCCCTCAGCTCAGTGTTGAGCCTGGTTTTGGCAGGAATGTGGAAGAGCCTCGGTGGGGGGGCGGGGATGAGCTGGGAAATGGATCTGGAACAAGGTTCTGCCAAAGCAAACAGTGTTGGATGGGGAGGGAGGTGCTTCTGGTCGAGCTGAGGGGCTGGAGGCATCACAAACTGAGTCTTTCCACAGTGATGGAGCTGTGCCTTGGATTTGCAGTGCAGGATCTGGCCCTGGGCTGCCGGGATTCCTGGGCAGTGGGAGTAGGGAAGTTTATCCACTTATCCGCTCATTTCAAAGGAAAGACACATCCAAAAGGGCAAATTCTGTTTGTACTTGGAAGGGTCTTTAAAAACTGGAGTGGGAAATGTTGACCCAGAGCAATGCAGGAGAACAGGGGGGTGATGGAACCACCCAATGGTCCAGGGAATTGCACATCCCAAGCCTTGACTTTGAGAACAAACTCAGTGGTTGGGAATAGGGCAACAGGTTTTTATCAGAGGGAACAAAATTTCCTTCATCAGGCAGAGTAAAAGTGGCAGGAAAATGAGATTTAGGTTAAAGTCATCCAACTTGGGACCTGACAGATCCCAAATCCTGCTCCCTTCTTGCTTTTTGTTCTCCTTGTGTAATCCATATATGGGGCGTCTCCAGGAGAAGCCTCCCAGTAGGGCTCTAATCTAAACAGTGGCAGCATCCCAGGACTTCTGCAGCTCCGGCCTGGAATTAAGAGACGTTTGGAATACCGAGCAGCACTTTTGTCATCTAAAACCCCCACCTGCAATTTGCTTTTAAGTAGCTGTGTCTTTATTGGAAATCTGAAAGGGAGAAAGCTCTGCCTGCTGGAAATGCAGGAGCTGCTGGCATTGGAGTTCATACTTTGCACTGGCATTTTTAAGAGGTTTTCCCCTTTTTTTTTTTTTTTTTCCCTTGCTGTCCACAGCTCTGCTCCCACCTGGTAATTGAAGTTAACTATCCATGTGTGGTTTAGTGCAATCCAACCAGCATCCTGCACCTGCAGACATTACACTTGGCATTTGTGCCGTTGGATTCAGAGCAACCATATGGTGCAGGCAGAATTCCCTGAATTTCTGTGCTTGGATCTCAAAGGAAGTAGAGGAGGGGGGAAAGAGGAATATCCTCTCTGCCCCATGTGTGTGCAGGGAAGGGAGTAAAACACTGGCACAAAGAAGCTGTGGCTGCTCCCTGCAAGTGTCCAAGGCCAGGTTGGATAGGGCTTGGAGCAACCTGGGCTAGTGGGAGGTGTCCCTGCCCATGGCAGGGGGTGGCACTGGATGGGCTTTGAGTTCCCTTCCCACCCAAACCAGTCTGGGATTCTGTGATTTTACTGGGAAGAGTCAGTGGGAGCTCTCTCTGCCCAGGGCAGAGGGTTGGACTAAATGACCTTTAAAGATCCCTTCAACCCAAACCATTCCAGGATTCCCTGATTCCAGCAGGTTGGAAGCTAAGACCAAGAGCAGGCAGGAGCTGGCTCTGGGTGGCACAGATGAAAACAAGGATCCTCAGGCCGAATATTTTCTTGAAGGGCAGTGTTTTATTGAAGAATTAAAATGTGCTACCAGGAATTGTCTCCAGACTTGCAAACCCACCAAATTCCAGCAGGCTCAGCTCCCAGAATCATGGAATATGATTCTGGAGGGGAACCACAAGGATCATCAAAGTCCAACTCCTGGCCCTGCACAGGAAACCCAAGAATCCCCCCATGTGCCTGGGGGTGTTGTCCAAGATATTTTAGGCCATCCAAGTGTTTTCCAGGCAGAGTCCCTGCCCAGGTGGCTCAGCTGCCGAAGGGACAATGCTCTTGTGCACATCTAAAGGAGGTTTTGCTGGAAACTCTTGTTTCCAGGTGGAATGAGCAAAAACTCCTGACATTTTTGCAGTTTGAGCGTCAGGAAGAGTCTGGGGGGTGCCCAAGCTACACACTGATTCCTGTGGAAGGTGTCCCTGCCCGTGGCAGGGAGTTGGAATTGGATGAGCTTTAAGGTCCCTTCCAACCCAAACCATTCCAGGATTAGCAGGGATCGATGGTCCCTTCCGAAAGTTCCCAATTCAAACGAGATCATCTCCTGGGCCATTAGGGGTGGTGGATGGACTGGTCCAAGGCAGATGGATGACAACTAGGACAGGATATGACACCGGATGGGTCAGCACTGGTGTCTCTGAACATCAGCTGCTGATGTCCTAAGATGAAAAGCTGGAAGAGATGCGTCCAAACAAAAGCTTTTCTATCCTTCTCTCTGTGATCATAGAGAGGTAACATCCTTCCCAACCCATAAATCCAGTTCCTGGCTGTGGTGGAGAGTCTTCTCCCCCCCTGGAAATGTAATTTCAGGTGTTACGTGCCGGCATAACCTGGCAACCCACCCACACACAGGAGGCAAAGTTATCTAATAACTATTGAATATTTGACTGGGAGCATCTTCCTCTGCAGCCCTGAGCTATTGACTCGCTGAGGGATCTGAGAAGGGAAAATGCAGGCAAGAAAATGGGAATTGGCATTTTCCAGGTGACTCTGCCAGGAGTGATCCGGTGTGTGCTGGGATGAGGGTTTGTTTCCTATGGAGCAAAGGCAAAGTTGGGCTGATATCCATCATGGATGTGGATGTTGGTATTGTCTGGCAGTGGAGAATCTGAGAATCATGGAATGGTTTGGGTTCAAAGGGACTTTAAAGCCCATCCAGTGCCACCCCCTGCCATGGGCAGGGACACCTCCCACTAGCCCAGGTTGCTCCAACCTGGCCTTGGACACTTCCAGGGATCCAGGGGCAGCCACAGCTTCCCTGGAAAACCTGTGCCAGGGCCTCCCCACCCTCACAGGGAAGGATTCCTTCCCAATGTCCCACCTAACCCTGCCCTCTGGCAGAGAAGCCCCATCTAAGTCTCCTGGTTCCCATTCTCCAGGAACCTTGGATCACTTCCCAAAGCCTTCAGAGACACCCAGTAGAACCTTCAGCCAGGAGTGGGCACTGAAAATAAGTATTTGCTTAAAACCAGTTGGGGATTTAACCCCAAGTTAAAATCCAGTTAAACCCCCGTTCTCAGGAGTTGTTTAGTGACAGGTTTTGAAAAGGAAAAGCAACAAGAAAACATTTTAACAGGGAAATGACACAACTCAGGCCAAGCTCATACCTCTTTTTTGGAAGGAGAATCCTGGTGCCTTTAAGGATGTTTACACCCTGGGATATTCAGGAGTGCTGCCATTCCCCATGTCCCTCACTCCATCAATTCCTACCTTTCCATGTCACAGAGTTGGCACCACATCCCATCATTGTGAGCGCTGGGCTTAATGAGCACATTCATCAACATTAATCTTATAATCAACTTCTGTTGACTCATCGTCTCACACACATCCAGAAGGTCTTACTTGGTGAAATGTTGGAGTTGTGCTGGTGGGAGGGACCACTTTGGAGCAGGGGCAGCTGCTCTGGGCTCTGCAGTTCGTGCCGGGATGGATCCCATCTCCTGTGGGATGTGGGGGCATCATCAGTCCTGAGGATTTAGGGAATGTTTTGGTTATGATGGGATAGACACCCACGTGCCAGAATGTGTGGTGCTGTTTGCAGCTTTAGTTTTGGAGCTTCCCACTGATCCTGGTTTCTGTTGGGGGTAACTCACAGAAACACAGAACATGCCGAGTTGGAAGGGACCCACAAGGACCATCCAGTCCAACCCTCAGCCCTGCACAGAACCATCCCCAAGTGCTCCAGAGGATCATCCCACACCCTGTGCTCCTGAGGATCATCCAAACCCTCCTGGAGCTCTGACAGCCTTGGGGCTGTGCCCACTGCCCTGGGCAGCCTGGTCAGTGCCCAACCAGCCTCTGGGGGAAGAACCTTTTCCTGAGATCCAACCTGACCCTGCCCTGGCACAGCTCCAGCCATTCCCTGGGAGCTGTCCCTGGTCACCATGTGCTCTTGAGAAGCCAAATTTTGTTTTAAAATTTGATTACATTGATTTTAAACTGGTTGAAGTTGATCTATTGGCAGTCAACAGACTCTGGCAGTGTAGATGCTGGGTTTGGATGGTTCCTCCTAGAAAGGGAGGATTAGCCCTGGTGCTGTGTGTAGTGTGGACTCTCCTGGTGGTTTTCCATGATGCTTTTCCCAATCTGTGTCCATTAGGCCCCAGAAAAATCTCTTCTCACCCATCAGCTGTGGCACTTCCAGTTTGTCCTTTCCCCCTGCTGTTGTTCCATCCCCTGTCCCGTCTTTCTCTCTGCTCCACTTCTCCCAAACTCCCCGA
The DNA here is from genome assembly GCF_001604755.1 of Lepidothrix coronata. Classification (NCBI taxonomy): domain Eukaryota; kingdom Metazoa; phylum Chordata; class Aves; order Passeriformes; family Pipridae; genus Lepidothrix; species Lepidothrix coronata. The sequence continues at coordinate 2,150,503 of NW_016690281.1, forward strand.
GTTCAAACCCTGGGCACAGTCAAGTTTGAACAGGACTGAAAGGAGGCCAAACCAACCCCCTCTGTCCCCATTAGAGAAGATGAAGAATGTTTTTGATGTTGGAAAATCCCCTTCCAGTGTCACTTTGCGTCAGACACGGAGCCAGTGCCGGCACAGCCTCTCCTCACTCGGCACCGGCCGCGGCTCCAGGGGTGGGTTTGCTGTAAAATTACACGGTTTTGCATTTTCAAAGACAACCCAGGTGCTCAGCAGCCAGGAATGTCTCCTCTGGTGCTTTTCCTTGTTGTTTATTGTGGCAGGGAGGGGCGCAGGGGCCCCTCTGGGTCGCTGTGGGTGCTGAAAGGAGCATTTTGAGTGGGACGTGTTGGAACTCAAGGGTTGGGTGTTCAGAGGCCACGATCACCTCTGAACAGATCTGACATCCTGCTTTCTGCCTGATGGGGTTGGAAATCAGCTGAGCTCTCCAGGGAGTTTAGAGCTAATGGGGTTGGAAATCAGCTGAGCTCTCCAGGGAGTTTAAAGCTCAGGAGGTTGAATGGAGAGGGCTAAAGAGCTTGGAAGGTTTGGGACCTGCTTTGGTTGGGACCAGCGGGGTGGTAGCAGCAGTCACCTCATCACCTGGGCTGCTCAGGGCTTTGGGGACCCTTGGGGGCCATCCTGACCCCATTGTGTCCCCCACAGCAGCCCTGTCACAGGGCAGAGCCTGGAGGTGCAGTTCTGCCAGATTATTTTGCCGGGGTGTTGCGTCTTCCCAGCATTTCCTGGTGTATCTTGGATCTGATAAAATCTTCATTCCCACTCCCAAACTTCCAGCCTGGTGACCTAAGCCAGGCTTGCAGGTGAATGGGACTTTCCTGCATTTGTGGTGCTGCCAAGGGCTGTGTTTGTGCCAGAGCTGCCAGCCCTCCTTCCCCCCCAGCCCCTCTGCCCCTCTGTCTTGCAGGGCATCAAACCATTCCAGTGCTGAACTCCCACCCCCTGCATGGATAAAGGGGTTGGAAAATGGCAGAAAGGCTCCTTTTGTCCCCAGATCCAGGTCTGGATGCCAAACTTCCCCAGGGACAGGCATCTTTGGGAGGAGGCAGGAGGTTTGGAGCTGTTTTGTAGAGCAGCACTGGGATGGGTCTGGCTTTGGCATCTGCCACGGTCCCAGAGTGCTTTGGGCATGATTGGGTGATAAGGGATCCCCATTCCCAGCACTTCCAGACCCCCCAGCACTTCAAATCTGGGATACACACCTAGGGGAATTTCTATCCAGCTGAACAGAGCCATAAATATGGAGTTTGTGTCAGCTTTAGCCCTTTGTGTTGGCATCTGGAGGAGACAAAATGCCTGATCCAGCATTTATGTGCTAGAAAAACCCCAAAGGCAGCAGTATTGGATGTCAGGAGAGCCTTGGTGTCCAAGGCTGTCATTTTGATACCTTCTGCCTTTTGTTTTCCAAGTGGAAAGGAGTGAGTGTGCCCTGGAAAGCTGGGAGGTGCTGGAAAAATGCTGTAAAACCACCCTTCTCTTATCACCCTCCTGGAGAACTTTTTAAAAACCGGTTTATGGGAATTGTATTAATTATGTTTGGGGATTTCTTTGGGGGTGTGAGGAGTGTCTGTGCCCCACCACTGCAGCTCTCAGGGGGCACTGGGGTGTGGTGGGGTCCCTGGAAGTGGAAGGAAGCAGCAGGTCCCCTTTTTGCTTCCTACACAGCTTGGAAATGGTTAATGGAGGAGCTGGGAAAAAGGGAGAAAAATCCAGTCAGGAGTGTGTGTCTGTGTGTTCACTGCCCAGCCATAAACTTCTGGAAAATAAGGACTTATAAGGCAACACTGGGAAGAATCTCATATTGAGCCTTGTGGCATTAATGGGGAGTGGGTCTATTTTTAAATAAATTTGCAAGAGGAGAAGTCTTCCCTTTTGCGAAATGGAGCAAAAAGAAAAGTGTTGGGAGCCCTCTGGCTTGAAGTGGAGCCTCCTCGCTCTGGCAGCCCATCAGCCAGCCATCAAAGCTGCTGCTTTTCCTTCACTTCACATTTTTCCCGGGAAAATAAGGAGTTGGGAAGGAAGTGACAGGTGTGGAGTGAGTGATGACAGGGAGGGTGATGACGTGGGGACACAACCCAGCTCCTGCTCCCACTGTAGCTGCTGTCATTGGCCTGTCTCTTACCAGTTGTTCCCAGTTGGGAATGTAAAATTCAGCTCCAAAGGGGGATTTGAAGGGGAGGGAGGAGCTGGAGGCTTGTGCTTTAGGATCTGTGCGTCCATCCCTGGAGATTCCAGGGATCCTCATGTGTTCTGTTGATGAGTTTGTGTTAATTGTGCTGCATCGGGTGAGAAGGACCTTAAGTAAATACCTGGATTTAAGTGCAGGTAGGACTCCCACCTGCAGGAATCACCTGTTAATTAATGGGCATTAATTAGTGCTCAGCACCAAAAGCTCTGCATGGAGAGAGGGGAAGGATCAGAGTGGTGGCTGCTGGGATTTACAGGACATCATTTGGGTCCTACTTTGTTCCAGAAGTCATCCTGCAGAGGGGAAAAACAGGCTGGGATCCCAGAATTCCAAAATACCTAAAATGGCTTTTTGAGTTCAGCTTCTGCCACTGCCCTGCCAGGGGCACAGGGAGTCTCCTGCTGGGGGGTTCTGCAGAGCTCTGCTGCTGGGGGGTGAGTGATGCAGAGGAGGGAGCCTTGTGGGAAGGGAAAGCCACGTCCCCAGCACGATTTTGGGGCACTGTGACATTCCAGGGGGTGGCACAGCCCCTCCCCAGAGTGGCAAAGCTCAGAGTGGGAGCTGCCCCTGAGCTGCCTTTGCAGGCAGAGCTTTGGTCACAGCACAGCAGCTGCTGCAGGTCCAACCCCAGGGGACAGGGAGGTGTCAGCCAGTGGCAAAACCTGGGCTGGGAGGGAGTTTCTTGGCTGTAATTCCCAGCTTCTCATAAGCAATGGTTTGTATTCCTGCAGCCTGGTCCCAGGGAAGCATCTCTCCTGCCCCACCCCTGCTCTCCACAGGGAAGGGCTCTTCCCTAACCCTGCAGCTCAGGGAACCACCAGCCCCCAAAAGCTGCCCCCAAAAGCTTCCCTGGCAGAACTGGGCTGGCTGAGGGCAGCACCCTTTGGAATGGGAGCAGTACCAGGCTCTGCTGGGATCCTGGGCCAGAGAGGCTTTTCTTGTCCCTGCTGACACGTGCCCAGCCATCCCACACCCTGGCACAGCCCAGGCTGGAGACACTGGAGCTCTCCCAGGCACAGCAGCTCCATCAGACGTTTAATCCTTGGCTGCGACGGGGAAAATCTCAAGGTCAAATGTGCACTGTCATGGAGCTTTTCAGCTCCCCCCACTCCTCCAACCTTGCCTTTTCTGTCAGATCCATATGTCAGCGTGGCTCCTCTCCAGCTGAGGGGGCTCAGCTGGTGTTTCTGTCCCCACTGCACGTGTGAGAGCCTCCCCTCCATCCTCCCGCCGGGAATTGCCCTTCCCTGCGTGTCCCCGAAGCTCTGTGCTTGGAGGGGGATGAGCAGCCCCCCACAGCACGGTCCGGGCACTCAGTTCCATTTTTGGATGGCCAAGAAGGTCTTGTAGAGGACTTGTGCGTGCTGGGGTCTGCAGCTGCATCCCAGCATGGCCAAAAAACATGGAGCAATCCCAAAGTGGCTGCAGAGCCTGTGCCAAGCGGGAATGCTCCAAGCGGGAATGCTCCAAGCGGGAATGCTCCAGGGAAGGGCTGGGCTGGGCTGTGTCTGCAGAGCTCTGCTCCCCCGAGGAGGGGTAAAAGCCCCCCTCTCCCTGGCCGTGTGTGTGTGATCCTGGCTGTGTGTGTGATTCCAGCCCTGCCTTTGCAGGGGAAGGTATCCCGTGCAGGGACAGCTGCGCCGCGGGAGCTTTGGCACGTCCCGACAGCAGGAATGTGTCCTGCTCCTCCTCCTGGGAATGCCGGGCGGGCTGTGCCTCCCGCTCCCAGCCCAGCGGGATCCCCACGGAGCGTGGGAGTGGGGGCAGGTGGGTCTGGCAGCAGCAACCCGAGCTCCCCTCGCCGGCACGGGCAGAGATCATGGATCAGGGTGGGAATTCCGGATGGGAATTCCGGGGGGGAGGCAGCAGAGGCAGGTTGGCTGTCAGGAGTGTGTGGGGGTGCATTTGGAGTCACTGAGGTCCTGCCAAGCCCCTCTGGGGCTTCCCCAAGCCCCTTATGTGGGGTCTCAGTTAGGAAAGCCCGTGGCCACCTCTGGAGCTGGGAAAGCCACTGAGTGTGTGTCTGTGTCTGTGTGTGTCTGTCTGTGTGTGTCTGTGTCTGTGTGTGTCTGTCTGTGTGTGTCTGTGTGTCTGTGCTCAGATGCTGCTCCTGGGCTGCCACGGGGTCCGTCTGAGGCTGGAAGTGGAGCTTTTCCACAAGGTGATATTGAGGGTGGAGAGGCCGTGAGAAGCTGTGGCTGTTCCATCCCTGCAAGTGTCCAGGGCTTGGAGCAACCTGGGCTAGTGGGAGGTGTCCCTGCCCATGGCAGGGGTGGAACGAGATGATGTTTAAGGTCCTTCCAACCCAACCCATTGTACCACTCTGTGATTTTTACCAAGCAACACTCAGCTCTCTTGCTGCTGCAAAACTGTGTGATCCCAGCCTGCTCCCATCTGTGCCTGGCCACGGGGACACGGGACACCCAGCTCTGTGTCCCCCCAGTGCTGTCCCCGTGGTCACCCCTCCTTGGTGCAGCAGCCACTGGTGCTTCTGCTCAGAGAACAACCCAGCTCTGTTTGTGACTCAAAGGAGGCTTTAGGGGAGCAGTGGAGAGTGTGTGCTCCTGCTGGGTGGGAAATCTGGTGGTGTTAAACTGGAGGAGATTCTGGTCAGCAAACTTTGCACAGCAGGGACATGAGGCTGCAAGGCTCGTGTTTGCAACTGAGACAGGGACAGCTTGGATGGGGAATACCTATCCTGGGAATGCCATCCCTAAAATCCCACCTTGCCTTAAAGGCAGTGCCTCAGGGCCTCTGCTGTGCTCCCCTTGGAGCCAGGGCAGCACCACAGCTGAGCATCGCACTCACCCTCAACTTTTCCTGCTTTTTCTGCTTTTCCAGCAGCTGGAACAGCAGCTCATCAGTTGATCAGCTCCTTTAGCAGCCCAGGTACATTAACCACGCTGTGCTGCTGCCTAATTATTCTCCATCAGGTAGCGAACTTCCTGGCTGGCTGAATTAGGAGTAATTACAGGTATCGTGGTATAATTGCTGCTGTTTGCAGGGTGGGTAATTGCCACATCCCAGGAAGCAGCTCTTCCATGTGTACACACACACTCCAGGGTCAAGGAGCTGCTGTTCTGCCTCACCTCCTGCACTGTGGAGCTGCTGGCTCAGGTGCTGTCCCTCTGTTGGGATCAGCTCATCCTGACGGTGGGAATACTGGATTTTTCCAAGAGCTTCCTCCCTTTTGTATCTTCTGCCTCCTTTGGGCTTGCTCTGGTGTGAGTGGCTGGGCTGGGGAGCTCAGTGCTGCTTCCTTGCCCCCATGAGCATCTCCAGCTCTGCCCACCTGCAGGACAGCAGGGAATCCGTGCTGGAATGACACAGTCCTTGCTTTAACCTCAGCCTGGAATATCTCCCTGACGTTCACACGCTGCAACACACTCTGTATTTATGTATTTATACATATTTTTGTGATGCACTGGAAGAGCATTGGAGGGCTGAGGGGTTTCTCCCAGCAGCAAAGAAAGTTGCAACCCAAACTGCCTCTGAATTCCCATTTTGCTGCGTGTTGCTCCGTCCGTTCTCCGTGTCCGGACCCGCTCCCTGCTGCCAGTCGGGATGTTTGTCCCACGGGGGACAAACTGCTGAGTCTGTTGTTGCATTTTGCTACCTGCTATAATTATCCTACCTGAGTTTTCTGTGGCTTGGAGCCAAAGGTTTGCTGCTGAGCTTGGCTGGAAGCCTCGTGCTGGTGGGCCGGGAATGACGTGAGCTCAGGTCACGAGTGCTGGTGCAGAGGAGCTGTGGCTGCAGCTCAGGGACAGCTGTGCAGGTGAGGGACAACATCTGGCCTGGCTAAACACAGCAAACAACTGCCTTGGGACCAGCCAAGCTGTGAAATCCCTGGTTCTGTTGGGAGAATGTTCTTTATGGAGCATTTGGCATCCCTGGAGGTGTTCAAGGAATGAACAGCTCTCTGCTCTGGTTGACAACGTGGTGATGGGTCACAGGTTGGAGTCAATGATCTTGGAGGTCTTTTCCAACCTAAATGATTGTGATTCCATGGAGAGGGAATCCGTGCTGGGGTTATTTTTGTACCTGGGCTTTGCAGCAATCCCAGTTCCCTTTCCCTGGACCGCTGGCGATATCCAGTAGCCAGCAGCCTTTAATCACCAGGAAATATTTTCTATAGATCTTTCAGAATATCTCCTTCGGCCTGAAATTCAAATAAACATTGCCATGTTTGGAAATCTCCCTGGTGTGCCCCCCCCTTTCCTCTCTGCATGAACTTTTGCTGAAGGGTGACTCATCAGAATCCCTTCCCTGACAACAGAAATACTCGGCTGAGCCGCCGGTGGGATCGGGAGGGCTTTGGATCCAGCAAAAGCCAAGCCACCCACATGCCCTTGGCCATCAGATGGATTTTCCCCATTTTTTTCCTCTTTTTATCCCCATTTTTTTCCTTTTTGCCCCCATTTTTCCCCATTTTCACTCCCATTTTCTTGTTTGGTTGTGCAGTTCAAGCTCCTTCCCCAGCAGCAGGAGCGATGTCGTGGCGTGGATGTGCCATGGGGATGTGGTGTGATCTCAGGTGCTTCCCAACCTGGAGGCATCTCTTCCCCCTTAAACACAACCCAGGCTGTATTTATCCCTCCTCCCTGCCCTCTCTCCTCCTGTAGAGGATTTAAATGCAAATATTAACTTCTGGCTTTAATCCTCCTGAGCGGTGGGTCAGGAGGATAACAGGAGGTGGATGAGCATAACAATTAGTGCTGGTCACCCAGGCTCTTTAATTAATGCTCTGCAAAATTACACTTTCGTGAGGGATAACTTTAAAGGCATAATTAGAGCGGTGTAACAATTAGCCAGGCTGGTGGGGATGGGAGAATTCCCAGTTTGGCAATGGATGGGAACAAATCTGGGAACTCCGATGGATCTGAGGGGACAAAATCAAATCCATCCCCAAGGCCCTATTTTTGTTTGCCCCCAAAAAAGGAGAAATGGAAGTGCTGACGAACCAGCAGTGATGAAAGTGTGAGGATGGATTTAGGTGGGATATTGGGAAGAAATTCTTCCCTGTGAGGGTGGCGAGATGGGTTTCTCAGAGGAGCTGTGGCTACCTCTGGATCCCTGGAAGTGTCCAAGGCCAGGTTGGATGGGGCTTGGAACAACCTGGGCTAGTGGAAGGTGTCCCTGCCCATGGCAGGGGGTGGAATTAGATGGTCTTTAAGTTCCCTTGCAAAACATTCCATGGTTTTAGGTCAGGCATTAAAAAAAAAATCCAACTTTTAGGGCTTCAGGGCTCATTCCCAGGGAGGTGCTGTTGGTTTAGTTAAACACTGGCAGAAGTCCTTTGGGGTAAAACCTATCCCAGATGGCAGGGGGACTTCCCAAGAACTATTTACTTCTTGTTAAAAGTCAGTAGAAATTCCCCAAAAGCCCAGAGTAAGAACAGAATAACGTTACACACACGGCACACAGTGAGTTTTATCCCAGTTCAATCATTTCCCTCCTCTCCCTTGTCTCCATCTCCACCCCTGGCTCATCTTTTAAGGAGGTTTCCTTAGAAAACTGACAATTTCAAGCTCAAAACCTTCCTTTTTAGGCTTTGCCCAGCCAGCAGCAGCCCCCAGGGATGGAGAATCTTGACCTGCCCTTGGCTGCTCTTTGTTTTCCAGCCTTTTCCCGTTGATTCCCCAATGAAGTGCCTGTGCCTTGTTCCTTGCCGTGACCCTACGGTGCTTCCAGGACATTTAGAGAATCAAATATCTCCTGATTTTCTTTTGGGATGTGAAAAACAAACCAAAAAAAACCCTCCACAGAAGCATGTTGAGAGTCCTGGCCCAGAGAGTGGATTTAATATTTCTCCAGTCACTGGAAAACAGCCAGAAAGGAGGAAAAAGTGTAAGGGGAAAGAAAAAATGAAAGAAAACCAGTGCTGCCTTTACCATAGCTTATATTTCTTAATTTATTTTATGAAATACAATCTCCAAATGTTCTAGCTGCCAGCTTTTTCTCTTTGATGGCCTCATAAATCCCCTAAATTAAAATTTTCACCCTAAAATACAGTGAAAATCTATTGATTTCATAGAGAGGATGAAGCTAAAGGTGTAATTGTGTGGAGGGCTGAACACTGGACTTGCAAACACGTGGGAAAAGGCCTTTAAATGAAATAGTTTGGGATTCATCTTTCCTGCTCCTTGATAATTCCCTGCCTGGTGGTGACTCCGAGCTCTCCGGGGGGGGAAAACGAGAACGTTGCCTGGGAAATTGTTGCTTCAAATAGAGGCAATTCCAGAGGTTTACAGAAAAGAAAGAACTTTGCAGGAGGACATGAGATCCCCCCCCCTTTACTATTTCTGGGGAGGAAATGCTGCTTTGCATTTCCAATGTGGAATAATAGCACGAGCCCTTTTATCAAAATTCACATTTCGAGTTCGGTTTGGGAGGTTAAATTTAAATTTAACTTTTTTTGGGGGGGGGGGCAAAAACCTTTCCCACAAGATCTGGAAAATGCTGGATAAGATCATGGCTTGGAACTGCTGCCTGTCCTTGGGTTTGTCTCAGTTTTGGGGGCTGTTTTCCGGCTCTCCCCCATCCCCAGGCATTCCCTAATTGCCTGCCTGGCTCCATGCAATTATTTTAAGGATACGTCCTCTGGCAAAAAAAAACTGCCACACTGGTTGCTTTAGTTCCTTCCTTAATTTCTCTGGGCTGCTTTCAGCCAGGCATTCGTCTGCCAGGGTGATCCAGGGCTGGAAGGGGAACAAGAATTCCCATCTCCCGAGGAGTCGGGCGGGAGGAAGGGAGGGAGCCCTCGGAGCTCCCATGTTCCTGTTTGCACCCCATCCTGGATCCACCACAAAGGCAGGCTCCTTCCTCTGCCCACAGCCAGTTTTCCATCAAAATAATTAATAATAATAACAATAATAATGATAATAATGGCAGGAAGAGCAAACCTGGGCACCAACATCAGGATCCAAATTCCTGTCGAATTCCCTCTCTTGATTTCTATGACCTTTCACTTGATCTGCAGTGAAGGGGAGGGTGTAACCTTAAAAAGAAAAAAAAAGGAAAAATGCACTGATATTTCCCTTTCAGGTCTTTTCTCCCACTTTTCCACTTATTCCCTCATTATTTAAGGAATATATCCATCCATATATATCTATATATGCATATACTCACATGATGGGTGTCAGTCTCCCCCCAGCCCTGAACTAGGGCAGGACTCCTCTTGTACTCCGAGCTCAGAATGCCATGCCTTTTTTCCCAGTGGATTTGGCATTCCTCATGGAGCCAGTGGGATGTTTTAGGCAGGGAGCCACAAATAACACGAGGAGCAAAGCCAGGACTGGGGCTGGTTTTGAGCTTTGCTCGTAGCTCATTGTCCTGGAGCGGGACAAGGCGGTTTTGGGATCACCAGGAATGGGCTGACATTTCGGATCTTAATTCAATTTTTCCAATTAATTCAATTTCTCCAATTTAATTGAATTTTTCCAATTGCTCCAGCTATTGGCCTTCACCTGGTGCTGCCAGGTCAAGAGCAAGTTTATACCTCCCTTCCAGAGTGATTATAAAGCAGCTTCCCTAAGAAACCTCCCGGGAATAGATTTAATTGGGCTCTAAACAATAAAATGGGAACTTCATAGATTGTTATTCATATGTGACTTTTTTTTTTTTTTTTTCATTTATACCTTGTCAGCAGCTTGTAACTATGGTAACAACAGCAAGATGAAACAGAAACTTGATTAAATCAATACATCAGACAAGGACCTACCAGAGACTCTTCACCCCCCAAACAGGAAAACTGCTGAAAAGCAAGATTGGAGGGTGGTTTTCTTTTCCCTGTTGGCAAATCATCTGGGATCGCTGTGTTTATTTTTTCAACTCTTGCCTTTTCATTTTTCCCCCCCCTTTTGTAACAAATTGGGCCTGTCACTTGGATTGCAGTGTTTTGCATAGTTGCAAAGTCATGAGGCAGAGGAGAAAAATGAATACAAGTTGTTGTTTTGTTGTTTGTTTTTTTTTTTTTAAAGTGGGAAAACGGGCTGGTGGTCCCCAAAGCGATTTAAACCCAGTGGTTTGGCAAAGCTCTGCCTGGGTGAGGAATCTCTTAGACCTGGTCCTTCTTTTTGAAGGAATTTTCCTGTTGGGAAGTGGCTGGGATGCCACATCCACCCTTCCCATTGTGTTTCCATGGTGTGGTCGCACGAGAGGGGTCACAAAGTCCTTTGGGAATTGTTTGGGCCCATAACAAATGATATTAATTCCAAGGTGGAGGCTGTGCAGCCCCACTGCTCCAGCCTGCACTGAGTAGGTTGTGTCCTTCCAGCTCCCAGGATGATCTGGGAATGTTGTTCAGGAAGCTGGAATTGTGCTCAGCCTCTACTTCCCATCCCCATGGCAGGAACAAACAATTCCTGTCAGCCTCAACAGTTCCCTTGGAGTTTGTAAAAGCTCCCTTTTTAGCCAGGCTTGAGTTTTCCAGGGGGATAAACACCAGGAGAGCCGGCAGGGATGTGCGTGGCAAGGCTGGGAGCCCGGCACGGTGTTCCATGAGTGTTGGGAAGAGAGGGATAAATCCAGCTGGGAATTATCCCTCCATGCTTAACCTGTGTGGTGGTGCACAGGGGATGCAGGATGTGACCCACAGTTTGTGAACCCTTAAAATAAATCCATGGAGTTCATAGAATCCTGGAATGGTTTGGGTTGGAAGGGAACTTAAAGCTCATCCCATTCCAACCCCGTGCCATGGGCAGGGACACCTTCCACTAGCCCAGGTTGCTCCAAGTCCAGCCAGGGGGGTTTTTTGGGGTTGGGTTTTTTTTTTCCCCTGCATCATGCAAACTGATTTTAACTTGGTTTAATTATTTTCATGGAGAAACTTGAGCTGACAGTGGTATGCAACTGCAAGGAGCCTTAGAAACCTGAGTAATAGAGAATCTGGGATGAATGTAATTCCTGCTCTGCTTCCACCAGGAGACTAAATAAGAAATGCCGAGCCCCAGACTTGTCCCTGGCCAGGAGCAGACAGGCTTGGGGCCCCAAATTGAAACCACATTCTTAAATCATGTTAATGGGCCTGGGATGGGGCTCCTCCTTCAAGCTCCTTTGTCAGCCATGGGAAGGCTCCTTCTCCTGGTTGGGCTGGAGACAGTTTGTTCCCGTTTGGTGGAACCAGCCGGTGAAATCACAGCCAGTTCCCAAAATTGCCTCGTTAAGGAGTCGCTGCCTGCGCGTTCCGCTCGCGGCCTCTCCAGCAGTGAACCCTGCCAGCATCTCCTCCTGGCTTTTCCTGCCTGCTCAGCCTCAGGCAGGGAAATCCTCATCCCAAGGGAACTCCCCATCCCAAGGGAACTCCATGCTGACCCCAGTGCTGGGTTGCCCTGCAGCTCTCTGAGCTCAGGGAGCCCCAGTGTCTGCAGGGTTGGGTGGTGCTTGTGCAGAACCTCCCTGGGCTTGCTGAGGGTTTGTGTGGCTCCAGAGGAGTTTCCATCATTGTGGATTGGGGTCTTCCCTCTGCCTTACTCTGGGAATGCTCATCCAGCAGGCTGGGATGAGTCTTGCTTGTTCCTGTCTTTCCTCTTTGGATACTTAGAGTAAGTTAAGAGACAATTTGGGGGTGCTCTGGATTGCAAGATGTTATAGAATCACAGTCATAGAATGGTTTGGGTTGGAAGGGACCTTAAAGCTCATCTAGTCCAAACCTTGATGTAGGAAGGGACACCTTCCACTAGCCCAGGTTGCTCCAAGCCCCATCCAACCTGGCCTTGGACACTTCCAGGGATCCAGGGGCAGCCACAGCTTCTCTGGGCAACCTGTGCCAGGGTCTCCCCACTCTCACAGGGAAGAATTCCTTTCTAATATCCCATCTAAACCTATTTTAGTTTATCCCCCTTGTCCTATCCCTACAGACCCTGGTAAAAAGTCTCATTACAGTTCCAGAGTCGTGATTTTGGAACGATCTTCCCGGGGTATCCATTCCCAAAGCTGCCTCAGCTGACGTGATCTCCTTGGCAAGGGCTGCCAGGAGGTTACATCTCTTATCTTTTAGACATTTCTATTCTTGTAAAACACAGTTTTCAAAGACTTAGTAGCTGAGTTTGGGCAGTTTCTTTAAATAACCCTGATGATAAAGTGTTATCAGAGAAAGGGCCATCTGTTCCCTTGCACTGTCAGGAGTGGAGTGGAACCTCTCCCCACATCCCTTCCTCCCTCCAGCCTTCCCCAAGTCCAGCTCGGGCTCCACCACCTGTCATACCCATTTCAAACCTCTCCCAGACCTCTTTTCCCAGCTATTTGTGTGCCCAAAGTCCAGGTCTCCTTGGAGGAAAGGTCACTCTCTGCACCTGGCTGATGTGCCGGGAGCTTCATCCCTCGGAATTCCTCCCTCGTTCCACGTGGCTCACGTGTGTGTGGTTGGCCCGGACCAGAGGGACCAGTTAACCTTAATCAAGGAAGGCAAATGAAAGGCCGGGAAATAATCTCGTTGAAGTGTTTAGATTTAAAGATCTGACATTAGAGAGAGTAAATGTCAGATTGAGTTTAAACAACAGAAGAACGCTTGAAGGGCCAAATTTCTCTCTGGTGGATATGGCTGCAAAGCCATTTCCTTCCCGCAAGGAATTTGGCTGGATTTCTGAGCAAGTCCTGTTTGGAATTGTGAGGCTGCTGAAGACCAACCTATGGCTCCATCCCCCTGGCTCAGGGGGTCCCTGCAGCCCACCTTTTTTTTTTTTTGGATACCCCTTGTATTTTCCCACCTCTTCCCACCACATGTTGCTTTCTGTGTTGACTGGGTCCCTCTCCGGGGCATTTTCTACTGACTCCACCAGGCAGGATCCCCCCCCAAGCATCCCAGGGTTCTATTTCCCACAGGAAATGAGGATGAGCAGGAAAAGCAGCTGCAAATTGAAACACTCATTTTTGTGTCGGTCTCTTGTCTGATGCAACAAGTGACAGGACAAGAGGAAACGGCCTCAAGTTGCATCAGGGGAGGTTTAGGTTGGATATTAGGGAAAATTTCTTCATGGAAAGGGTTGTCAAGCATTGGAACAGGCTGCCCAGGGTGGTGGAAGAGTCCCCATCCCTGGAGGGGTTTAAAAACCGTGTGGATGTGGCACCTGGGGATATGGGTTAGTGGTGACCTTGGCAGTGCTGGGGGAACAATTGGACTCGATGATCTTGGAGGGATTTTCCACCCTAAATAATTTATAACTCCAATGATTTTGAATCTGTTCTGTTTCTCCTGAAGGGCTTTTTGCTCCCATACAGGAAACAATGTTTAATCATCCCTTGATGGAACAGAAAAGCAGGGAAGGTTCTCACACGGGGGTTTTCCTCAGAAACTGTTAAAAATTGATCCAACGCTGAGAAACCTCGTTGGGCTCAGTGGGAGCTTGGTCTTTAGTTGGGAACTTATTTATGAGGTCCTATAATGAAGACAGATGATGTTTATGGCACCTGGAATAGCAAACAGAGCTTGTAATTGAGAGTGCAGGAAGGTGGTGTTGGATTAAGTACAAGGCCCAAGAAAGCACCTGAAAAAATACCAGGATTCTGATGCTGCCTTGAGATGTGTGTGCTGGAGATTAATTCCAAATGCTTTCAGAGGATCTTGGAATGGTTTGGGTTGGAAGGGACCTTAAAGCTCATCTCGTTCCAACCCCCTGCCATGAGCAGGGACACCTTCCACTATCCCAGGTTGCTCCAAGCCCCCTCCAACCTGGCCATATTCAACCCAAATAATTCCATGTAGATGTACCCACCTGGACTCTGTGGAAGGCAGAAGGTCCTTGCAGCTCCACAGAGGGTGAGTGGCAGGAGCAGCATGGAAGGAACATTAATTAAAGAGTAATTGGCTTTAATCATCTCTGGAGCCGCTTCGCTTGATGAGTTCTAATTACTGTGGAACAGAATTGCTGGAGGCTACACACAAAATGACCCAAAATGTGTTGTCACAGAGCAGAGAAATAACACATGGTGGGATGGAGAGCAGGTGAGATAATGTCCAGGGTCCTCCTGGGGGGACCAGAGAAGGTATGGAAGGTGCAGACGTGTTGGAAAAACAACATCACTTGTAAAGAGGGGGANAGAGCAGGTGAGATAATGTCCAGGGTCCTCCTGGGGGGACCAGAGAAGGTATGGAAGGTGCAGACGTGTTGGAAAAACAACATCACTTGTAAAGACAGGGATGAGCTGACCTGGATGAACTGAAGGTGCAGAAGGTGCTGTGGGATGGGGTGTGACCATCAGATAAACCAGTAAACTCGTCTAATAACCCACTCCTGGTGGGTACAGCTACATGGAATTATTGGGTTGAAATAAGGCCAGGTTGGATGGGGTTTGGAGCAACCTGGCGTGGTGGAAGGTGTCCCTGCCAGACAGAACTAATAACCTTGTCTGAAGGGTGGGGCTGGATGTGGCCCAAACCACAGCTGATTGATGGGCTGCTTGAGCTTTTTGGAGGCAGAAGGTTTGTTTTTCCAAGGGTTATGTTTTGTGTTGGGATTCCCTGAAGAATTTAGGGATGGCTCAAATTTAGCACACCCCTGCCACCCCAATATATGGATTCTCCATGACCTGAAGCACCAGCTGGATGGGCAGCCCTGGCTGATGTTTGGAGCCCTGTGGTGGGTCTGAGCTGCAGGCTCTGAGATGGTTCTTCCCTGTATTTAACACAGAAGGAAAACTTTGGTTTGCAGAACGAGGAGATCACCATGGGCAGAGGGGCTGGCTCTGTTTTTCTGGTTCTGATTTTCTGGTTTTGGTTATCTGGTTCTGGTTTTCTGGTTCTGGTGTTCTGGCTCTGGTTTTCTGGTTCTGGTTATCTGGTTCTGGTTTTCTGGTTCTGATTATCTGGTTCTGGCTTCTTGGTACTGGTTTTCTGGTTCTGGTTATCTGTTTATGGTTATCTGGTTCTGGCTTTCTGGTTCTCGTTATCTGGTTCTGGTTTTCTGGCTCTGGTTATCTGGTTCTGGTTTTCTGGCTCTGGTTTTCCCACCAATGGCTTTGCAGCACCCTCACCCCAGCACTTTGTCCCCCGTGGCCACTTTCAGAGTTGTCATCACTGAATAACAACACAGGGCTCAACATGAGTCAGGCCATCAACATCCATGAATTAGGTCCTCCAAGCTTATAATTTGGGCTGGTCTAACAGTGTGATCCTCCAGGAGCTGTGCTCACATCACACGCGCCGAATTCCCAGAATTCCCACTCCGGTATCGTCTTCCAGGGCTTCCCCCCCTCCCCGTCCTCCGTCCCTTCCCCTGGCAATTACTCAGCTGTTTCTCAGCTGTCCCATGCAGGGTGTTGCTGGCAGGGATGAGAAGGCTTATCCCTTTTTTTATGGCTGGGATGAGCTGCCCCGGAGCTGCTGGAACAGCTGTGGCTCGGGCAGAGCCGAGTGCCGGGCGTGGCAGCGCCGGCTGCGGCGGGAGCGCCGACTCGGAGGGCTCGGGATGGTTATTTGTGCTCCCTGAGCCTGCTGTTCCTCGTGTGTGTGGGAGACTGATGGCCAGGCTTGGCAAAACGAGGCTCTCTGGAGGTGTGTAATTAGGGAAGGGCCAGTAAAATAGAACCGATCTCCTCAGGCTCGAGTCCTGACAAATCCTTGCGCTCCCGGGGCGGTCGCTGGTTTTCGCGCCGTGTTCTCCCCGAGGCTGATGGATGAGGACCTGCTTCCCTTCCTCAGCCCTTCCATCTACCAGGAAGGCCATTTGCAGCTGCTGTCAGATTTGGGTTTTAACCTGTTTTGCTGTTTTTTCCGTGGCTTGGGGCATCCCACTCTCAGCCCCGCGTTCTGACAGCCTGTTAGTGTTGCCGTTTAGCAGATCCTGCCCCTGCAGCTCCGACAGCCCGTGTTTGTCTTTTCCTGATGGAGACAAAAAGCCAGATTTCTCTGAGGCAATTCTTTATACTGAGTGCAAGCTTTTCCAAAGCCTGCAACTCTGGGAGGATAAAGCCACGGCGCGAGAGGGCTGCTCTGCTGGGCTCTGCCTCGGGAAAGCGGCCAAAAAGTGTCGCTTGGGCACGTTCTAAAGTTGGTCTTAGTTCGATTTTGAGGCAGTAAAGGTTGATTGACCTCGAGAAGGAAAGGCAGCAGCAGTAATTATTGTCATGGGGCCGTGTGGGGGGTTGTAATTAAATACCCATCTCGATCCTCTGCTTTTACAGACCTGGCACCTTCTGTGCTGCTTTCACGTGCTGTGAGGAGGAGAAGCTTGATCAGGTCAGACCCACTTGTGCTGTGTGGGAAACAAAATGTGTGTGTGAGGAGGTGACCCCAACCTCAGTGGGGTGTTTTTCACAGCTCCAGGTGCCTGTTGGTTGTCACAGGAGCGAGGTGTTATCTCACTGTTACCCCTTGACTTGAATGGAGCGTTCGGTGCCTTGAAGCACTCCCACCCTCGAGGGAGAATTTGGGAAGGAATCCTTCCCTGTGAGGGTGGGGAGCCCCTGGCACAGGTTGCCCAGAGAAGCTGTGGCTGCCCCATCCCTGCAAGTGTCCAAGACCAGGTTGGATGGGGCTTGGAGCAACCTGGGCCAGTGGAAGGTGTCCCTGGGTTGCACTAGATGAGCTTTAAGGTCCCTTCCAACCCAAACCAGGCTGGGATTCTGTGATCCAGAAGACTGAGGTGCACGGATGGACTTCATGTATAACTGAGGTTTATGGCCCACAAGAACCACTGTAACCAAAATGCAGAACAGCCCCTGCCCTGCCTCTGCCTACTTTTCCCAGGCTGACATTTCCAAGGGCAGAACAATTTCTCTCTGGCTGCTCCTGCCTTTGTGGCACCGAGCACATTCCCATTCCCGGTGTCACACTCTGAGATAACTGAAAAGCTGTTCTGGGCTTGTTTAGCAAAATGAAATTGTATCTCCTGCAGCCTTTAAGGAAAAGTCATGTCACCAGTCAAGTGTAAAGAATTGCTGACCCATGTTGCTGAGATAAGGGTATAATATCAGGCTTTTTTTTCCCCCCTCTGCTCCGTGCTCAATGGAAGTCAGGAGTGTTCCTGCCTGGAGACACAAATCAAAGCCCGTCACTGTTACCTGCAGTGAGGTGATGCTGTTGGGAACACCATCAGGAGCCCAGGGTGTGGCAGGACCCAGCCCCCAGGGCTGCTGCCATGTGGGAATCCCGGGCAGAGGGTGCCTAAATCCCAGTGCCTGCGTTTTTCCGCCTGCCGGGTCCCGCTGCCATTCCAGCGTGTGGAAGGAATTCCCTGAGCCTGGCGGGAGCTGCTTTTATCTGCACAGATCCCAGGACCCCTTTTGGAAAATGTGCTGGGGAGAGGAGGATAATATAATAGGAATGTGACAGTGAGAGGGAAAGGTGAAGCAGTTAGAGGAGACAAGGCCTGACAGCCCGGGATGAAAGGGATACTTAGAGGAGGAGATAATTCCTATCTTTATGCCCAGGGAGAGTTCTGTCCATTAGTCACTTTAACATTAATAAGAGTTGTGTGGCCAAGTCCTCAAAAGTGGCTTATTATGAAGAGCACAGCCCACTATAAAACCTGTCATCCCCGGTGATAGACTTGCCCTGCAGCTCCGTTATCCCAGAAATGTGATGATGGAGAGAAATGAGGGCTGCAGTCTGAGCAGCTGCTCTCTGGGAAGAGCCATCCAGCCCATCTTGGCTGCCCTGTGCTCTCTGCTCCCACCCCAGCCCCCTTACTGGCACTGGCCCCTCTGCTGGGGGTGTTCTGGAAGTAGCCACGGAGCCCTCTGGCATGACTGGAGAAGGAGACATGTTGAATTCTTCATCCCAGTGCATCTGGAGGAATTGGATGCTCAAAGGGCCTTGATGGAGTAGGATGAAGAGCTCTGTTCTGTTGGGTTCCCTGGCTCAAGCTCGTGCTCTCTGGTGGCATCCAGCCCTCACCCTCCAACAGCCCAGGGGGGTGCTGGGGCTCGTGGCCTCCAGCCAAGTCCATCCAACCTGGCCTTGGACACTCCCAGGGATGGGGCAGCCACAGCTTCTCTGGGCAACCTGTGCCAGGGCCTCCCCACCTAGATAGCCAGGAATTCCTTCCCAATATCCCATCTATCCCTGCCCTCTGGCAGTGGGAAGCCATTCCCCCTTGTCCTGTCACTTCATGCCTTTGTCCCAAGTCCCTCTCCAGCTCTTTTGGAGCCCCTTTAGGCCCTGGAAGGGGCTCTCAGGTCTCCCTGGAGCCTTTTCTTCTCCAGGTGAACCCCCCCAGCTCTCCCAGCCTGGCTCCAGAGCAGAGGGGCTCCAGCCCTTGGAGCATCTTTGTGGCTTCCTCTGGACTCGCTCCAGCAGCTCCACACCCTGGACTTGTCAACAGGGCCAAGGAGGAGAGCAGAATTTGGGGGATGTGAGACAGTGGGTGAGTTGGTTGATGTTTAAGAAATAAAACAAGGAGCCACCTGTGAATAGAAGAGGGATGATCCCTGATTTTCTGGGCTTGCTCTTGCTGTTCAATCCTTTGAAGTCCGAAGCTCATTCCTTGCCCTGTGAGGGTGGAACGAGACCGCCTTGTTTTAACTGAACAAGCAGAAAAGAGAAGCCAAGAGAGAGTCCAGGGCCAGATTCCAAGGCTGACAACAGACCCTCCAGCAGGTTACGGGGTGGTTTGATGGTGCAAAGAGCCACCACTCACCAAGGTTCACCTGAAGGTCGCTCAGGTGCAGCTCCTGCCCCCTCCCCGGGACCCCACGGAGCCGCATCCGCCTCGGCTCGCCCACATTCCCAGGCTGCCCTTTCCAAGCTGGCAGCTGCCAGGTGCTTCTGGAGCGCTTCAGCAGCGTTCCCGTGGCAACACGGTGCGATGTGGATACCAAGGTGTGCGGGAGAAACACCAAACTCCACATCCAGCCACTTCATTCCAGGGTGAGCCCCGTCCCGCGGCCTGTTGAACGCCCGGCTATTCCTGGTTCTCCCAGGCAGGGGGTATTTTTAGCTCTGACACGTTGCAAGGATCAAATATCCCTCAGGACCGGAGGCTCTCGACGCGGTGCCGGGGAATTCGCGCGGGGGAACCCTTGGGATTGACCGTGTAAGTTAAGACCAGCCTGGGCTGCCAAGGATGAGCTGGATTTCCCAGCCATCCCGCCCGGCTGCTCCGTCTTTGGGGGGGTCCAACCCGGCGTCACGTGCTGTGAACTTGGTGGCACCACAAGGCTCCTCTCCCCCTGCTCCCTGCGACATTCCCCATCCCCAGGAACGACTGACACGGCGGGAAAAATTCCTTATGCCAAAGGTTTTTAAACAGAGGGGGGAAAAAATGAACTTTGTGTTCGATCCGTGGCAATGTGGGCTCGTCAGAGCTCCCGCTCTCCTTCTCCCGCTCCGTTTATTAATTTGTCCATCTGCTCTGAGGGAAAGTGAGGGAAAGGTTTTATGGGGGGGGGTTCTCCTTCCTTTTGCAGTCCAGGAAACCAAAGGAAAAAAAAAAACGAGCTAAGGAATCTAGGCCATCCCATTGTGACTCTATCTGGGGCTTAAAACCATCGTGCTGGCCTTGTTTGAAAGCGCCCGGTGCTTTCGCAGTCTCACTCTTTTGATTTTATTCTGATTTTCTTTTATTCAGTCATCTGGAACAAGCAGGCACAGAGGGGAGGTGAAAGCAGGGAACGCTGATAATAGTTCTTTGGCAGCAAGTTGGGCATAAAATAGCTTTATCTGTGGGTTTTGTGCTTTTTTTTTTCGCTCCCATTCGCAGCAGATGAAAGGCCCCGGTGGAGGGGCCGGGGCAGGCTGGTTATCCCCGGGCTGTGCTGCTGGCAGGGGTTGTGCTGTGGCAGTGGAGTGGCCCACCCCAATAGTTGATATTTTGCTGGAAATCTCTGGCCTTTTCTGGGAAATCTTTGTCCTTTCTGCACGTTGGTAGTTGCTCCACATCCCCTGCTCCGACCTCGGCTCCATCCCACTCCTGTGCCCGCCACTGCGCCAAGAGCATCCCAACTCCCAGGATAAACACATCAGGAAGTTGAATCACAGAATGGTTTGGATTGGAAGGGGCCTTAAAGATCATCCAGTTCCGACTTGAAGGCTTGCACATTCCCACTGTGGGTTTTTGGCCCCTGTATCCCACTGGCAGCCATCCAGACCTAGCTTTTCCCCCCATGGAGTTTCCATTGCATTTTTCTTCCTGCAAACCCAGATTTTGCTGGTTTGGTGCAAACCCCTTCCCTGCAGTCTCTGAATCTGCCACTTGCAAACTCTTACTTGTTCATTTTAATCATGCCAATAGCCCAAAACTTCCCAGTTCCCTGCTCCTGTGGCAGGATGCTCAGAGGTGAGATCGTAGAATCGTGGAATGGTTTGGGTGGGAAGGAACCTTAAAGCTCAACCAGTTCCACCCCCTGCTATGGGCAGGGACACTTTTCACTAACCCAGGTTGCTCCAACCTGGCCTTGGACACTTCCAGGGATGAGGCAGCCACAGCTTCTCTGGGCAATCTGTGCCAGGGCCTGCCCACCCTCAGTGTCTGCTCACGGATTCCCACGGGAGGGACAGGCTCAGATTCCCTGTGCTCTGTGTGTTGCTCTGTGCGTTGCTCTGTGCTCTCTCCTTCACCCCCTTCTCTCTGAACCTTTCTTTGAGCCCAGAAGGTGGGGTTTCCCTCCTTTCCCAGCCTGTGTGTGATCCCTGCCAGTCTCACACTGTGGATGTGTTAGCGCTGGTCCCCCGGTGGGTTGCTGGTGTTTGTTCAGCACAGTAAATACCTGTGTTCAAAGGCAGCTTTGATGTGGGTTATGATGCTGCAGAATGTGTTTTATAACAGAGGAGGAAAACACTGGGCACAGGTGGCTGAGAACAGCCTGTTCCTGTGCCCACACAGAGGGCTTGGATGGTTTATCCCCAGAACCCACTGGAGCACGTGGGATGCAGGACATGGCCAGTGCCTCCAGCTCCTGGGGACTGGGAGCCACCTGCAAGAGCAGATATTGCAGCAGCCAGGAGTGTTTTCCCAGCTGGGAAGCCAAACTTCATCCCTGACCATTCCCAAGGCAATTTTGAGGCTGTTGTCTGGTTTCTGTGTTGTTTTGTTTCCCTGGATCTCCGAAGGGCTGTGGAGCAGCAGCCACACAACACCAGGGCACTTGTTGAGCTCAGCGGAGCTGTTTGTGCACAGGGCGTAGCCTGGAGCTGCTGATGACTCCTCCTGGGATTGGGAAGCAAGATGAGGATGGGGATGGGATGCAGGAGGCCAGGATGGTGCCACTCATTGCACCAACACCTCGGCTCAGCAGCTTGGAGAGGTGGAGGGGAAACCAGAGCATGGGGTGCCAAGGGCTCCCCAAACCAAGGTGCAGGCAGAGAGCTGTCTGTGTTTTCCATGAATTGTCCCTGTCCCTGGCTGCTCCCTGGTGATTTGAAGCAAAGCCTTGGAGCAGAGGATGGACACAGGAGCGTTTTCCTTCCTGCATTTCTCTCCTGCTGCTCTGCCTCCCCCATTGCTGGGTTGGGAATGGTTGCCTTTCCTGGTTATGGGCACAAGCACTCGGGGCTCTCAGGGAGACCAAACCCCTCAGGAATTCCAGGGGGGTTGGTGGCTGACGTGGGATGCCAGGGCAGGAGGGAGAGGGGGTGGGCTGATCACAGAGCCTGTGTTGCTGCTGGAGATGTGGATGGATCCAAGGCCAGGTTGGACAGGGCTTGGAGCAGCCTGGTCTAGTGGAAGGTGTCCCTGCCCATGGCAGGGGGTGGAATGGGATGAGCTTTAAGGTTCCTTCCATCCCAAACCATTCTGGGATTCTCTGATTTTTTCCCACTCCTGCATGATTGGAGATCTCTGTAAGACCCCAAGGAGTGGAGAGCAGGGAATCCCAGCTGGTGTGGAGCTGCAGGCACCAGGATGGAGGGATGCCCTCTCTGCCCCCCTGAATCTGGGCTGGCCAGTGAGATGGTGCATCACACAACAGAGAGCTTTGCTCCAGCACCTGCTGCTGACTAAATCAGAGCCAAAGCTGCCCTTTTTTGCTGGGAAATCACACCCTTCAGCCACCACCAGGAGTTGGGGTTCTGGCAGTGGGGAGCTGAGGCTCCCAAATGCCATTTCCCATCTTTGCAGCTCCATCTGTGTCACTCTGTGGGGCAGCAGAGATGAGGTAACCGGGTACCACCGTTATTTTCTTCATTGCCGAGCTGCTGTGTGTCCCTCGTGCTGCCACACAGCAGGATTAGGGGATCAGGAGGCACTCAGCTTGTCCTGTGCTCAGCCTGACAGATTTAGCCCAAAATGTTTAATGTTGTGCGTGTGTTTAAGTGCTTGGCTGAGCAGGAGCCCACAGGAGTGTGTGAGCACCGGGATGTTTTAGGGAGAAACCACCACAAATGTCAAGCTGAGCTCCAAATCCTCCCTGTGCTGAGCACTGGTGGGAGTAAATGTCATGGGAATGGCTGAGCCTGTGCCAGCCCTTTGGGGAGGGCTGGAGAGGGGGTTGTGGGTTGTGGGAGCTCCACCAGGCAGCAGGAGAGGTGTGGGGGTGGGTGGGACATCCCTGAGAGCCCCCAGGGACAGCAGCAGCCCCGAGCTGGGTGGTGGCAGTGCTGCTCTGCACACACATCTGCTGGCCAGAGCCCCGGGCTCTCCACTGCCTTTCTGGTTCCTGTGGTGTGAAACCAGCTGTGAAAACCCCAGGGGAATCCTTGGGATTGAGGGATGAGCGGGATCTCGGAACAACAAACACTGGAGAGCTTTTGGAGAGCTTTCCTGAAGGGTGAGCTCCAGGCTTTGGAGTCTGCACCCTTTTTTTTTTGCTGCCTGTCTCCCTGTGGTTGAGGGGGATGGATTGAGAGCAGCAACAGCCAACAATTGTCTCGGAGCCACATAAGGCATGGATGGATAAAGCCTTAGACCAAAAGCTTCAGAGTCCCTGTGAGGGCAGGAGTTGGACTTCTTGATAGAGCACAGGATGATGGTTTTAAACTAAAAGAGGGGAGATTCAGACTTGATATAAGGAGAAAGTTGTTCCTTGCGAGGGTGGAGAGGCCCTGGCACAGGTTGCCCAGAGAAGCTGTGGCTGCCCCATCCCTGCAAGTGTCCAAGGCCAGGTTGGACAGGGCTTGGAGCAACCTGGGCTAGTGGAAGGTGTCCCTGCCCGTGGAAGGTGTCCCTGCCCATGGCAGGGGATGGAACAAGATGATATTTAAGTCCTTTCCAACCCAAACCATCCTGTGCTTCTCCAGTGCCAGCTAATACCACACACAAGGTCCACACCAACAGAAAAGGAGGAGTGGAGTGCTTTGCTCCCACCCATCCTGTAAAGAACCAGGGAGAGCTGGATTAAACTGTGCTGGAGTTGAGCTTTCTCCAAGCTCAGCTTTAGGTTTATATCCCAGCCAAGTGGCCCAGGCCAGCACTAAGTTCTCTCCACCCTCATGGTGCCCCCCGTGCGTCACCCAAAGGTTTTTGGGGTCGTCGCTGCTCGATCAGAGCAATCTCTGATACTGCTGGGGATCATCTGGCAGCCTTAAAGGGCTTTTAAAGTGCTGATCTGAGCAGCAGAACAAGTGTTGGTTGTAAAACCAGAGCACTGCTGTTCTGCAGTATTGCAGGCACCACCTGAGCCAAGGTTTGGAAGGGAAAGGCAGTTTCAGGGACTGCAGGACCAGTGAGAGTTTTTCCATCGGCCTCCCTGGAATGAAATGTGTTTGTTTGCTCTCAGGTAATAGATAAGCTTTTCCAAAATGCGTCAATTATAAAAAAAACCTGAAGGTGTTTCACGGCATAAACACTTTTTCTTTTCTGATTTTTTGTCGGGTGCTTCAGAGCTTTCCATTAAAAGCTTTTGGATGGGAATTTTCTACGTGGACACCCCAGTCTCGTTATCCTGAGCCAGGAGCTCAGCAGGGACAGCTCTCCCCAGGCTGCAGGAGGGGGCTGAAGGAGCCCCCTCAGCTTTCCCTGCACACACGTGGTCAGGGCAGGAAACATCCCTGCGGTGCCTGAGAGCCCTCTTGGGATGGAAGCTCCCAAAGAAAGTTTCTGGATCGACTCTCTGAGCTCCAGGGCCTGGCATGGAGCACCAGCCACCCTCCTGGAGCAGAGGAGTCCGTTCCCAGCTCCGTGCACAAACCATATGGGAAGAGAAGGTTTTCTCTCCCACGCTCCTCCCCAGGAGGCCCTTTGGAGAGATGACATTTTTTCTTTAACCCCCTGATATTTTTCCAGGGTCTGAAGGAACATGTGAAGCCCACGAGTGAGGATGGGGTTTGTTGTTTTTTTTTCCTCCTTCTCTTTTCTTTTTTCTCTTTGCCTAAAGGCTCCAGCACAGGACTGGATTTAAGGAAGGGGCTGCTCTGAGTATTTTAGTCATTTGGATATCCAGAAAAAGCCAACTTACCAGCACCTCTGTGCACGGTGACATTCCTCATTAAGTGGAATTCTAGGAAAAGATGAGAGCTGAGGGAGAGGATTCTGATGCTGCATCCCAGCCTTGCAGGTGTGCACATCACCTCCAGCAAGGCTTCCCAAAATTCCCCATCATCCTCACCCTTTTCCTCAAATTTCCTTTCACCAGGGAACGGCCCCAGAAAAGGTCCAGAGGGTATTACAGGACTTCCCAGGGTGTAGCATTGCATGGAAGACAAATGTCCCTGGAAGTATTTAAACTTCTGCTGCTTTATCCCTTGCCTGCTAAGTCCCAAAGCTTGTTAAATCCCAAGGTTTGTAGCAATGGTTTAATGTCTTAAGCATTGACCCAAATTACCTGTGATCTGCCCTGGAAGTGATTCCAAACACTTGGGAAGAGCCACCTCCTCCTCTTCCTCCTCCTCCTCCTCCTCCTCCTCCAGCCTTCCTGAGGCCCGACAGTTCCGCACTTGCAGGTTTGATTGGTTTAAAGTGCATTTGATAGCAACAATTTGACTTTTCCTTATTGCAGTGCTTTTTTTTTTTTTTTTTGTAAGCAGATTGCTCGGGTTTGAGTTTGGTTTTAAAAGCCTTATTCATCCCTGATCCGGAATAATGCCGGAATGATGCCGGAATGATGCCGTCTCCGTGGCTTTTAACGTGATTAAAGCAGGCCAGCCTCTGACGACACCAGGCAATTCCTGCTGCCCAGAGTGGATTGGATTTAGCACAGAGTGAGGCTGCTGGGCCATCAAAGGTAGAATTTGGTGGGCTGGTTTGGGCAGCCCTTAGTTCAACCCCCTCGTTAAGGTCACTCCAGTACAGGTGCTTCGTTATCAGAGGGTGGAAAAGCAGCCCTTTTCCATGAGTTTTAGCCCCATCCCTGGATCTGCTACTCTCAGCCACGCTGTATTCCCTGCCCGAGCTGCAGGAGCTGCATGTCACAGACTTTCCTGGCTTACAGTCTCATTGTTGATGGCTGTGGTGGAAGGTGGGGTGGGGTGCGTTGCCCTGGCTGTGGACTTGTCCATCATCAAGTGCCAAGCTCTTGGAATTGCATCCCCAGCACCCTCCTGCACGTGCTCCACTCCAGAGGGTGCTGAACACCCAGGCAGGCCCAGGGGTAATTAGTTCCCTGTGTGATCTTGTGCCAGTCACTCAACCTCATTATGTCCTGCTTCCTTTGTGCTAAACCAGAGCGGATAATCCCAGGCAAAGTAGCTTTCCATAGGGTGCTGTAGGATAAACCCATTGGCAGCTCCGAGGTGCTGGAAGGTGCCGTTCCACAGGGACGTGCCAGCTGAGCCCACGGCACGGATGAGCAGTGGCAGAAAGCTGGGAATGCAGCAGGGAAAAGGAGTTGTTGGGGAAAATTCAAGTGCCTGATTATCCTTGTTGCCACTCCTCGTAATTGTGTTGTAAAATAAGTCACAATTCCCAGACGAGGGAAAGCCACAAGGCAGAATTTCCCACTGGTGGAGGGTAATCCTGGGATTGGGTTCATTATGTCAGCTCACATTAACTCACACATCACTCCTCATATATTCCCAAAGCTCTGCAAATCCAAATTCCTCATGTATCCAAAAATGTGCAATTTTACAGGTCTTTTTTTTCCCCAATCCTGCCAATCCCTGAAAAAGATGGTGCTTGTCTGCAGCTGAGAGGGGTTGAGGGAGGGAGCAGGGGGATGTCCCAGGCTTGGGACCAGGACTCTGCGTCCCCAGAGCTCGGGGTCAGTGTGGGATGGGAGACACGACTCCCACCAAACTGTGTCTCACTTCCACGTCTGCCACCAGCTCCCAGAGCCGAAGGGAAATGTTGTGGCATGTCCTCAGCTGCAGGGCTGTAATTATGGGGCAGCTTCTCCGTGTCTGGGGTGTCATTAGGAGCTGTCAGAGGTAATGGGATGGGATGTTGGTGGGATGAAAGCGGAGCCACTTCTGCTTCCCTGAGTTCTGCTGCCCTTTGGGTAAATGAGAGTCACTTCCACAGCAATTAGTGCTTCCTGAAGTGTGTTTGATTCAATCAGATGTCCCTCTTCCAAAAGTTGGGATAATTAATCTATCGGTGACTTGAGTGCTGGCAACTTTGTCGCTCCGCTGTCAACTCCCAAAGACATCTCCACGGAGCTGGGGAAAGGAGAGGTTATTTCCAAGTCCTTATTTTTAATAAGGGTGGTGAGGCCCTGGCACAGGGAAGCTGTGGCTGTGCCCCATCCCTGGAAGTG